>NC_142929.1:6529847-6573532 GCF_046866305.1 Octopus bimaculoides
GATCCTTCGAGGCCTGTGAAGATTTCTCTGAATATCCTGGCTTTTCTTCAGATTGGTTACAACTTTAAAAACAATAGATTTGGCATAATTTGTGGCTCTAACAATCTCCCCAGCACTTTTGCTGGCATGGAATAATTTGGCAATTATATTTCTACGGTTTAATTCTTTATTAACATTTATAATTTGTTCAATCAGAAATTCAAAATAATACAAATGATTATTCAAGCTGGTAATTTAAAATTTAGACTCCAACAAAATCTATGAAATTAGAAATATATGCGTTTGAAATTTCTCCCAACTTACCTGTTACACTTTGTATGTATGTGTGTGTGTGTGTGTGTGAGTGTGTAAATTGCATTGCAGGTAAGAAGCTTGTTTCCAGTTATGTGGTCTTGTGTTCAGTCCCAATGTGGAGCTGCTTGAGCAAGTGTTTTTGTGGCTCCAAGTAAATTTGGTAAAGGGAAAGGAGAGAAGCTTATCACCTGTGTGTGTATGTGTGTGCGCACATGTGTGTGTGTGTGCATGTGTGCGCTTGTGTGTACACTTTTCTAGACATCACATGGTGCTTGTAAACGAGCATCATCATCATGCAAGCCTTCTGTGAAAATCATGTCTGGATCAGTGGGAAATATTACCTTGCTTGGAAACAGGTGAATGTTGACAATGGAAGGGTTTCAGTTGTAGAAAATCTGCCTCAACCAATTCCTTCTGACCCTTGCAAGCACAGAAGAATGGATATCAAATGACGACGACAACAATGATGAATGCTATTGAATTCTCTTCAAGTTTTAATAATTGAAATATTGGCAATTAACATTGTATTCTCAACATGAAAGTGTCTCCATGAATTTGGAGTATGAACGTAACACTAAGACAGAATGGGGGCAATAAATCCACATTCTGAATGGTTAAATTAAATATCAATGCAATTTGATATTACATTAATTAATGACTGTAATTAATTTGTAGCAAATATTGTAAATGATTTGCTTCATTTAATTTATGACTTATATTCTCTTTCTCCAAGATGGTACCTTTCGATAATAATTGGCATATGGAATGCAAATACAATTTGTTCATGACACATGGAATGTATACAAAGTCAAAATTCTTAGGTTACTTGATAGATTAACAATTTAATATACATTAATAGCAAAATTCTAGCAGCTGATTAGCTACTTTCCTGAACAAGATGATGCAGAAATCTTTTGGAATTAATGTACAATAATTTAATAACAAGAACCCATAATGGTTTATAGAAGAAAATAAATCTTATATTTCCATTCAAGATACAGTAATTTGACCCTTAACCCTTTCGTTACCAACCCAGCTGAAATCAGTTCTGGCTCTGAGTACAAATGTTTTGTTTTCATAAGTTTTGAATTAAAATCTTCCACCAAACCTTAGTCACAATTTATGTTCCTAACACTAGCTGAATGATAACTAAGTTATTTTACTAAATTCTTTGTTATATTTAAAATTAATTGAAAGAAACACACAGAGCATCTCCACAAAAATATGGTAATGAAAGGGTTAAGAAGAAAAATAATCAGCAGAAGACACGAGAGCAGGAAACATCAATGTGGTCACTTTATATGCTGGAAATAATAACCTAAATTTCCTTCAATTCACACCCTTCCAACTGGTTCTAATGTATGTCTGCCCAAATGTAGAGGTGATACCAACTCACCTGAAACCGGCTCTGGCTCTGAGAACAAATGTCTTGTTTTTATAAGTTTTGAATTAAAAATTTTCCACCAAACCTCAGTCACAATTTATGTTCCTAACACTAGCTTAATAATAACTAAGTTATTTTTACAAAATTCTTTGTTATATTTAAAATTAATTGAAGGAAACACAGAGCATCTCAAGAGAAATATGGTAACGAAAGGGTTAAGCATTCAGATTACTTTGTCTTTGAAAGATTGATGACATGACTATGTACTTTGAGAATGACACTTTAACGTAGGTGTGAGAGGCTAGATTTGACCAGTTTAAATACTAAGGGCGAAAGGTTGTTTGTTTGATATGAGATCTTTAGTAAATGTGTATTTTCAAACTGTCAGCCTAAAACAAATGTTTCTGAGAAATCAGCAAGCATTATTTTCAAGAATATGGCACATTCAAATTAAAAGACACAAGTTGTGTGACATAACAGTGTTTACGGTAATGAATATTAAATTGAATTTTGCACTCTTAAAAAGTGTCTGATGTATTCATAGAATCAATCTGTTAATTGCTTTTGTAACATTGATAATGTGGAAAATGTGGAAAATTACAGAAAAGACAAAATATTTTGTCTCTCACATCTTAACTCACAAAGATTCATTGAAAGAAGAAACTTCAAAGGTTAGGAATAGCTATGCATTTCTTAAGAAGTAATCACCACCACCACCACCATCGAACATACCAGCAGGTCAGAGGTCAGTGTTTCAGGTATTATTGATGCATGGGTCATTGAATTGGAGTCAGGTGGCTGCGTATCATCCCATAGCTGAAATTAATTTATTTCTTATTTAGGTAATTACAATATTTACATTGCACGCACATGCAAAAGTCTTTCTAATAGTCACCAGCAGCGTCTGTAAGTAACTTGGTTGCACTTAAATTATGAAAAGAAAAGATTAGCATTGCTTGAGAGGCATTGCTTGAGAGGCAATCATGACTTTTTGGAGGTGGTTTAGCATATCCAGATCGTTTCCAATAAAACTTTTGATATATTTCAGAAGAGATGTCAAGAAAGATGCTTAAGTGGTGGGTTTCACATGATGAGCCAGCTATAATGGCTCTTAGTTTCAAATTTCGAGGTGATTAGACATATATGATGATTCTTTGCAGGTTTCATTAATAATCTGGCACCTGTGGATTTTTGGTAAATTGTAGAAAAGACTAGGTTTATAATTTGTCTTTATCTTTTCTGTCAGACCTTTTCCAAATAAGGATAAAAGATTTTTCATTATTTTCTGCTGTTTATAATTGTTAACTATTTTGTAGTAGGAATCATTTACTAGCATGGGTGGTATTAGGTTTCTGTATCATTCTGTGTTCATCAGAACTACAATACTTCCTTTACTGGCTTTTTAATCATCAATTCATTATCCTTTTGCAATTCAATTAAGTTTTTCCATTCAATGGTGCTGAGGTTTGAGCTAACTTTTTGCTTGTGTATGGCATTATAAAAGAAATTCAAAATGTGATCACACATTGAGTACTTCTGAAAGTCACAATTTTCTGCAAAATTCCTTAATATTTTCTTTGATTTCATTCTGATATCCACATATATCTCATCTCATCTAGGTTGGCCCATAGGATGCCCCAAAACTGATTCCATACATTTTCCCCATTCATCTCGATCTCCCATAATGGTCATCAGCTTCTGTACTATACCACTATCTTCCAGCAAGATATAGGTCGTCTTTCTCCTTCCTCTCTTGGTTCTTCCTTCTGTTGGTTGCCAGAGCACTAACTTGTTAGCAATTTCATCGGTGTGTCTGATGCAGTATCCAGCTAGCCTCATCCTCCTATACTGTATCTACAATGTTACTTGAGGTAGTCCCTGGTATAAGTCGGTGTTTGTTGTATGACTCTTCCAGGAGATGTTGAGTGCCATTCTAAGCATCTTCATATAACAACCGTCCAACTGCTTCTTCAATGCATCATGTTTCAGCCCCACATATATATGTAATATATTTCTCTAGTGCTGACAATCATTACTCATCTTTTAATTACTTTAGAGAAATATATATAATTAATTATGTAGAGAGAAATAAATACAATAAAGAAATATCACCAGAGGCATTTTAATTGCTGACAGCAAGCAACCTATAAATTTTAATTCAGAAACTAAGACAATATCATTTACAATGGATCACCTGTTTCAATAAACTAATACAAACATACCAAAAAGTTTCAACTGAAAATATTTATAACTGAAGCCTGTGTGCAGTGTAGTGTTCAAGATTTACTGGAATGTCACTGGTTCAGAATGGAATTTGCAGAAAAATAAATCTGGAAATCTTATCAATAAAATAGCAGTAGTCTCTCTCTCTCTATATATATATATATATCAATATGTATATAAATATGTATATATCTATATGTATATATGATATATATATATGTGTGTGTATATACACATATATATATATATCCATATATATATGTATGTATACATATATATATATATACATATAGATACATGTATACATATATATATGCATATATATATATATATTATATATATATATACACATATATACAACCATGTATATATATATATATATATATATATATATATATATATATATATACAACCATACATATATATGTATATATAAGCTTATGTTAAAAGTATGCAGAGATGTCAATGAGGACAAAATATTAGTGTCACTGATGATGAATGGTTACTATTATTGATACTAAGATTATATGTCAAAAATAGATTCGTGCATAGAATTATGTCCTTTTAAGCAAGGTTCTTTATTCTCTTTGTCTTGGTAAAATAAGCTTACCAAAAAAGAAATGTATATCAGTCTTAACTCATTGTTGAGTAGTTTCCCTCAATAAGATTATCTATACATATTATTGATGAAACTATTCATAATATCTAATCAAGCATACAGGCTTTGAAAACTTAATGGGAAATACTTTGGAATTTATGAAATTTTTAGCAACACAAACTTGAAGATTGCATAATATCATTTTTGTATCATTAATCAAATTAATTCATTAACTAATTATGTGCTCTGTGGTTTCATTTTCTTTAATTATTTGAAATATAAATTCTTGCATTAGAGTTAACCTAGCAAAAACCAAAGTTTTAGTTAGTCAGAGGGCAGACAAATTACAAATCCCTTCAGATAGATGGCCCTGTTTGATCCCCAGGTAAGGCATAGGTAGAAACTCCATAAGATGTACCCAGTGTAAGCTGTGGACACATAAGAGGTGCAGCAATTTCAGAGGAAGGTTTACAGGTAAACTAGCTTTTGTGTATGGAAGATGCACATGTACAATAAATGCTGAAAATGTGCAGAAAATAGACTCCACAAACTGCCTGCCGGGCAAGCTAGAGGTAGTATATAGCTTCCATTATTCAGATGATAAGTTGGTAGTGGAGGTGGATGCTCTGAGAGCATAGCTGTGAGAATAAAAATAGCGTGGGCAAAGTTCAGAGAGCTCTTACCTCTGCTGGCAACAAAAGGCCTCTCCATCAGAGTAAAAGATTGTATGATACCTGTTTGCAAGCAACTATGCTACATGGGCTGTGACAGCTTAGGCATGTGTAGGCTTGAAAGAAATGAAACGAGTGTGCTTTACTGGATGTACAATGTCAGTGTGCATGTACGACAGAGTGTAAATGTTTTGAGAAAAAAGTTGGGCATAAGAGGCATCAGATGTGGTGTTCCAGAGAGACAATTATGCTGGTATGGTCGTGTGATGTGCATTGATGAGGACAGATGTCTGAAGAAGTGGCGATCTCTAACTGTGGAGGGAACTTGTGGTAGAGGTGGACACAGGATGAGGTGGTGAAGCATGATCTTCAAACTTTGGGCCTTACAGAGGCAATAACTAGTGACTGAGAACTTTCGTGATATGCAGTGCTTGAGAAGACCTGTCAAGCCAAGTTAAACCATTGTCGTGGCCAATGCCGGTGTCGCGCAACTGGCACATAAAAAGCACATTTCGAACATTGGGCCTCATGGACTCAAAGTAGCCTATGCTGGTGGCAGGTAAAAAGCTCTTTTTGAGTGTTGGGCCTTATGGAGGCAATAACAAATGACTGAAACATTTGGCATTATGTCATGCTTGAGAAGAAGCCCCATCTATCATTTTTAAGCTGATGAGGTGTGATTTTGAGGGAGCTCTAGCCACAATTTTCAGCATCTCAAGCAACCGCTTACAGTCTCCCTCGTTCGCTTGATTAATGTGACACTGGTTTCACTAGGTTGTACTTATATTACACAAAGTACTTTTAAAGAAATTAAAAATGCAGAAAATGATAAAAACAAAATGACAAAACAAGAACACTTTCATAGTTAAGTATATAGAGAACTGCATGTTAGACACAGAAAAAAACACGGCCATAAGACTACTACTGCTGCTGCTGCTACTACTACAAATGATAAGTGTTTTTTTATTCACTATTGCTGTCATATCTTCATCTTAATATTGATATTATTGCTTTGAAGCCAAGACAACCAGACATTTTAATTTCATTTATTGAGGATCGAAAATATATACAAGCAAGTAAAACCAACATAAACAGCTCATTTGCCAGATGGATTGAATAGAAAACTCGTCCAATATTCCAATGCCATGCAGAAACATTTTATTAGGTAAAAGAAAATCCCAGCTGTATTCCTCTCCTCAGTCTTGTATTTTCTCTCTCTCACTGTCTCTTTCAATCTCTCTTTGCATTTCATCTTTTAATATAATCTAAAATAATTTCCATGCAGTACATTCTAACAATTCTTCAGTACATACTGTTCACATTGTTAGTTTTGATAATGGTATTTTCTGATTGATACTTTTGTGAAATTATGATGCATTCTGCTTGTTTGTTTTTTTCTTCCCTTGTATATTCAACATAAATGAATGTTTTTCATTTATAATATATATATATATATATATATATATATATATATATATATATATATATATATATATAGATAGATAGATAGATAGATAGATAGATAGATAGATAGATAGATAGATAGATAGATAGATAGATAGAGAGAGAGAGAGAGAGAGAGAGAGACAGAGAGAGACAGAGACAGAGAGACACAGAGAGAGAGAGAGAGAGAGAGAGACAGAGACAGAGAGAGAGGCATGGGGTGGCTGTGTGGTAAGAAGCTTGCTTCCCAACCATATGGTTCTGGGTTCAGTTCCACTGCGTGGCACCTTGGGCAAGTGTCTTCTACTATAGTTTCAGGCCATCCAAAGCTTTGTGAGTGGGTTTGGTAGACAGGAACAGAAAGAAGCCTGCCATATATATGCCAAGCTGTATCGGCCTTTGCTTTTCCCTTGGATAACATCAGTGGTGTGGGGAGGGGAGGCTGCTATGTATGGGAGACTGCTGGTCTTCCATAAACAACATTGCCTGGACTTATGCCTCAGGGGGTAACTCTCTAGGTGCAATCCCATGGTCAGTCATGACCGAAGGGGGGTTCCTTCTCATATATATCCTTTAAGTTTGTATATGAGTAACGTTTTTGCATATACATACTCAGTGTGTGTGTGTGTGTGTGTGTGTGTGTGTGTGTGTGTGTGTGTGTGTGTGTGTGTGTGTGTGTGTGTGTGTGCGTGCGTGCGTGCGTGCGTGCGCACATATCAAAGTACTTATTCTTTCTTTTCTTTTACTTATTTCAGTCATTTGACTGCAGCCATGCTGGTGCGCCGCTTTTAGCCGAGCAAATCAACCCCAGGACTTATTCTTTTGGTCTCCTTTTGCTGAACTACTAAGCTGTGGGGACGTAAACACACCAGCAACGGTTGTCAAGCGATGTTGGAGGGACAAGCAGAGACACACAAACATATACACACACATGCACACATATATATACATATATACGACACGATGAGCTTCTTTCAGTTTCCGTCTACCAAATCCACTGATAAGGCTATAGCAGAAGACACTTGCCCAAAGAGCTACACAGTGAGACTGAACCTGGAACCATGTGGTTGGTAGGCAAGCTACTTACCACACAACCACTCCTGTGCCTATTTAAGTATTTTAACAGTTAAATTTCTTCCACTACGATTGTTCTTTAAATTGCAAATCTTGCCTGTTGATTATTAGAGTTTCTTAATAGTGGTTCCCAAGAAACATGGTACAACAGTATTGTACACTCAAATCAAATGCATTCAGCCAATTACTTTGTTTTTATCTATGATTGTACAACATTTGTAATTTCATTTCCAAGGATAGATGATGATGATGATGATGATGGTGAATATGATGACAACAATGATGATGATTATAGTAATGAAATGTGATCATATCAAAAATAGTAAACTGAAGGCAGTAAAATCTGCACATAGTGATAAGGGCTTAAATTTTGTGGAAGAGAATGGTAAATTGTATCTACTCCAGTATTTTACTGGTACTTTATTTTATCGACTTCAAAGTCTTGTTGGGATCTGAGACAAGAATTCAAAGAACCTCATTGAAACCATGTCTCTTTCTTTAATACCCAACTGTTTCCATGTTTCTTCCCAAAATTAGAAAATTAGTTAAACCTCATCATCATCATCATCATTATCATCATTATCATCGTCGTTCAATAATAATAATAATATTATTATTATTATTATTAACATTGAAAAACACCTTAGGAATGAGAAATCAAGTTCGAAATTTCCCCAAGACACCTGATGAAGGCTGGACAGTATATCAGCTGAAACGTTGTGTTAACAACAAACAAGATGAGGACAAATATCCGTCAAATGTAAATAATGTAAGTTACTCACAGTTTTGAGAAATAAAATTGAAGTAAACTTTGAAAATTTTACTCTGTAATAGTCCAATGTAATCCTATGCCATATATTGCAATCATGTTTTTAGGACAAACGTGATATTTTGATTAATTATGAATTATTTAACCTTTAAAAAGCAAAATAGAGTTCATGCTGTCAATGTCGTTTTAGCATTTTTTACTATATATTCACCGGGCAAATTTATTAGATAAAATATTTTAGTATGTTATAAAACATTTCTCTCATTCACAATAAAAAAAATTACTTGATTTTTTAAATTTCTGTAGTTTACAGAGTGTTGTCTGCTGATTTGTCATTCTTTGTTTCCAATTTTGGAATATATATTGATAGAACTAAATGTCAAATACTCTAAAGTACAATTCCTATATGTCATGCTATAGCCAAAGTCAGACTGTGAACTAAGATAAATGTTTGGTGCATTTTTTTTAATGGAATCAAAAACTTTAAACTTTTGTTAGTAAAATTCAACATACTTAATGATTTTATATTTCATACTTTTATCACAAACTATTTAGATTTATTTTTACTTTGTGTTTTTACTTGTCTTTATCTTGATAATATTGCACAATTAAATTTACAACAATAAAAGCACAACTGCAAATTTTGAAATAGATTTCCCTGAAAAAGCAAAAACAATAATCCAAAATAATCTCAAATTTTGCAAAATTTTTAGTTATTTAAGTAAAAACACCATCACAAAATTTGAAGCACTAAATTTTCAATCATTTTAATAATGAACAATTTTGTATACTCTTTGTGTGTATTCACTTAACCCTTTCATTACCCTTGTGTGTATTCACTTAACCCTTTCACTACAAACCCAGCTGAAACTGGCTCTGAGTACAAATGTTTTGTTTTCATAAGTTTTGAATTAAAATCTTCCACCAAACCTTAGTCACAATTTATGTTCCTCACACTAGCTGAATGATAACGAAATTATTTTACAAAATTCTTTGTTATATTTTAAATTAATTGAAAGAAACACAAAGCATCTCAACAGAAATGTGGTAATGAAAGGGTTAAAATATATAATAGTGAAACAATTCTTAACCCTTTTGATACCAACCTGCCTGAAACCGGTTCTGGCTCTGAGTACAAATGTTTTGCTTCCATAAGTTTTGAATTAAAATCTTCCACCAAATCTTAGTCACAATTTATGTTCCTAACACTAGCTGAATGATAACTAAGTTCATCATCATCATCATCGTTTAATGTCCGCTTTCCATGCTAGCATGGGTTGGACGATCTGACTGAGGACTGGCGAACCAGATGGCTGCACCAGGTTTCAATCTGATCTGGCAGAGTTTCTACAGCTGGATGCCCTTATTTTACTAAATTCTTAGTCATATTTAAAATTAATTGAAAGAAATACTGAGCATCTCAAAATAAATAAAGTAACAAAAGTGTTAAAGAAATAATAAATAAAACTCTTGATAGGGCGGCGAGCTGGCAGAAATGTTAGCACACTGTGCGAAATGCTTAGCGGTATTTCGTCTGCCATTACATTCTGAGTTCAAATTCTTTCGAGGTCGACTTTGTCTTTCATGCTTTCAGAGTCGATTAAATAAGTACTAGTTATGCACTGGCGTTGATGTAATTGACTTAATCCCTTTGTCTGTCTTTGTTTGTCCCCTCCATACTTATTCCCCCCCCCACACACACACTGTGGGTAATAAACAAATAAATAAAATTATTGACGTAAAAAAAGTTGATAAATGTATGACAATGAATGTAGTTTTCAGAGATGATTTCTTTTAAATCTGCAGCGTTATTTACACAGGTTTCACGCTATCCTCAGAATCAAACCACCGAAATACAGTTTTAGGGAAACTTTGCATTTCATTATTATTCTTCAATCAATTTTATAATTTTTAAGACAACCATGGAGTTTCTTTGGGTACTACAAAACCACTACTTTCAATTAGAAAATTACTATTTTCAAATCTCACAACGTGAGATATTCAGTAACAGTACTTTGGAGCAAAGATTTTTTGCCAACATAACATGGCAATCCTGGTTTAGGACTAATGTTGCTGTAATCTTGCCCCAGAAGACATCGTCTCCAGCTGGCTATATGACACGATCTGTGTCCTTGTATTTTCGAAACAAGGGAATCTAGCACCCCCACTCAGCTAAAAACAATATCTGAGCTGAGTGGGAGTGCTAGATTCCCTTGTTCGAAAATATAAGGACACAGATCATGTCATATAGCCAGCTGAAGACAGTGTCTCCTGGGGATAAATTACGGCAACATTAGTCCTAAACCAGGACTGCCATGTTATGTTGGCAAACAATCTTCACTATTTTCAAAATAAAACTTTTGTACTGAGAATGGACACCAACAAAAGAAAAAAAAAAGATAGCACTTAAATTAAGGAATAAGTCTCAGTAGAAGACAGATAAATATGACCAACTTTAACATATTTTATACTGTTTTGCAGGAACTTATATACTTGTAGATTAATATAATAGTTTTTCATAATTAAATATTTAGATAATCGTTGGCTAAGCAATGTTATTTAATTCAGGGTTCCTTTGATAACTTGGATAGTGCTAATCAAGCAATGTGGCTAACTAATGTCAATTATTGCAGCATTAACACAAGGTTTTAATACCGTACATACCAATAATTTCAGTAAGGTTTGAACTTACAACAATGTAAGCAGTATTCCAAAACTTCAACCAAGTGTTTAGTTAATATAGAGAGAATATAGAAATAGTTGAAAAAAAGCATTGTTATATAAAGCTGTGCGTTTATACAAACAAAACTGTTAGACTATTACTCTGATTATATAAATCCTTAAAGATATGATGCAAAGGATTTTGTGAGAGATCAAATAGTATCTTAACTACTAGCACTAGTTTCTGAAATCACTCAAAGAAACGAATGAATTTAGCCTTCAAAATAGCAGCGAATTAATGAATAAGAAATAGCAATTCTTTGTAATATAAAAGTTGTAAACAAGAAGAGAATTCTATTTGGTGAATATTTTATTAAATAATTTCTTGAATATGTGATAATAAATAATACTATCGATTACAATAGGGTTAGAGGGTATATTCAGGTACTTGTATTTCGTAATTTACTATGTAATTAGATCTACAAAATTTAGTTAAGGAAATTGATTATGTGATGAAGCAGAGTATTTGTCCCGAGTTGTGTGGGTGCAAATCTGAGGATTCGGTTACAAAGGTTGCTTTGCATTACCTGGTTCTAATTTTGATTTCATTTGGCAACCCCTTAAGCTAATAGCTTCCACTTTAATTTCAGGTCGATCAATAACTTGGGAGAGGAGCTGGTGGAAGAATTTATACATAAACACATGCATGGCTACGTGGTAAGAAGTTTGCTTCCCAAGTACATGATTCTAGGTTAAGTGCTACTGTGTGGTACCTTCAGCAAGAGTTTCTACTCCAGTGTCAGACCTATCAAAGCTTTGCAAATGAATATGGTAGGCAGAAACTGAAAGAAGCCTGTTATATACATATGTAGAGCAAAGGTTCCCAAAGTGGGTGGTATTGCTCCCCTGGGGTGATAATGGTGTAGCGATTTATGTAAAAACAACAAAATAATGAATTCATTAGGCTAAGTTTTATTTGTGAAACACAGTTGCTTTGAATTTGCTTCAGAAAACGGTCTATGTTTGTAATGATTAGTTGGGGTGGGGACACTAGGAATGTGGCCTGGGTGTCAAAGGGGTGGCAACCCAAAACTGCTTGAGAACCACTGATATTGAGCATGCAATGGGGTGGATAAATGCAGTTGTTAAAATAACAAAATGTATGAATCCTTTTTCATACATAACAGTCCTGTTTTGGCATCAGCAAATTTCTGAGCAGTTTCTGTAGAAAGACATTTACTAGAACTCTGCTGTTCTACACCACACACACCAGTTGTCTCTCACTCTTCACATCTTTGAAGAACACATGATAGTTATATTGCTAAATGATATATAACCTTGGCTTGTTAGCATTTATTTTATTAATGAAACCTGGGAATGCAATAAAGAGAATATTTTTTATCTCACTTATTATTATTATTAGAATATTCCGTGATGGAATTGTCTGATTAATTTTTTTTAATATGCAGAATACAATATTCCATGCAGTATGAAAACTGACAAAAATCACAAGCTTAGAACAAATGGATTTGGAACAATAATCTAAGTTATTAATTAATATTATTATGCTCTACAAAACAATTATTGGTAAGAAGGTGCTAAGTTAACAGAATCTTTAGCATGTTCAGCTAAATGCTTAGCTGCCTTTTATTTTGGATTTATGTTCTGAGTTCAAATCCTGGTGAGGTTGACCTTGCCTCTTTTTTTTTTTTTTTGCATATTCGTAATCTCCGACATCTGAAATGTGGGAATCTGAAAAAACTGTTCTATATTTAAGAGATGAGGAATTATGAACATTATTTGCATTTGACGGATATTTGTCCTCATCTTGTTTGTTGTTAACACGTTTCAGCTGATATACTCTCCAGCCTTCATCAGGTGTCTTGGGGAAATTTCGAACATGGGTTCTCATTCCTAAGGTATTTTTCAATGTTATTATTATTATTATTATTATTATTATTATTGTTATCATGGGGTTAGTAGCCCACACTCTTAACCACTACACAAGGAATGAGAACCCAGGTTCAAAATTCCCCCAAGACACCAGATGAAGCCTGGAGGGTACGTCAGCCGAAACGTTGTGTTCACAACAAATAAGATGAGGACAAATATCTGTCAAATGTAAATATTAGTTTCTGTTTGGAGTTAAATAGAAGATAATTCAACATTTGTAAATACTACATTTATGCTTCATACTTAAAATTTACAGTTATATTTAATTGCCTCAGTTAATTGGGATTCAAGCTTTTGCAGGGATGTGAAACCCAAGTCACCAGTGAGCCACTACAGTTTCTCGTGATTGATAAGTCAGCATGAAACTGTAATATGATATGTATCCTCAGATGCTCTAAAATTTGATGCCTTTTCATCTTATAAAAACCATTTAGCACAGAACTCAGCCAGACAACCTTGGCAGACTGCTAAGTCCAGATGACTTCAGGCATTCATGAAGACCACCATGGGCACTCACAGAAGGCAGACACTAAGACCAGACAACCTCAAGCACTCAGACTGACCACTTTGAGTAAGAACAACTTCAGACACTCACACATAATGTACCACAGCTAAGCTTTTACAAAACACAGCACAGCTCTTTCCTTCCAGTTTGCAGTTATATTATCAGCATCTTTCTTTCGCAAACAGGCAATGCAGTAATTCATGTCCAGCAATAAATAGTTTGTGAGTTGTTTTAAAAAGTACCTGTGCTGGTGCCACATAAGTGCACCTGTGCCAGTGCTGCGTGATAATACCCAGTACAATCTGTAAAGTGGTTGGTATTAGGAAGGACATCTCTCTGTAGTAACCAGGCCAAAACAGGCATGGAGCCCGGGCAGCACTTCAGCTGGCCAGCTCCTGTCAAACTATCCAACCAGCCCTGGATTAACCATTATGCAAAATAGACCTGTGCTTAGGGCATCAAGGGACAGGGTCATCACAGAAATAAAAATGGTTTACGACACAAAAAAAAAATCACTTTAAACTTGCCAAAATAATATTCATGTCTTATCTCTAAGTATAAAAGCAGAAGTTTTATGTAAAATAAATTTTAACAATATCATCAAAGACTTTGCAATTAAATTAAAAACACGAAGGAGAAATCTTTTCAAATATAAATAAAGTGGAATCATACAAAAATAGACATTATTTCCCACCATTCTGTTAGTTTTATTTCATTTTGAAAAATTTCTTTTATGGTTTATTGTTGTTTACATTTTGAACCATTTACATATACTTGATGGCATCAAAACCTTTCAATTTATTAGGCTCTACATTTGGCCCTGCATCCAACCAATGCAAGCATAAAAAACAGACGTTAAATGATGATGGAGCCAGCTAGATCACATGACAATTGTCTTCAATAATACAACACACACCAACAAGCAACCACCTCAACATTGGTGTCCAAGCAAATTCACATCACTTTCAAATTACAGGAATGATCAGTATGTCATTGTCAGTTGTTTCTGATGTTACGTAGAATGTTCTTTCAAACTTTTTTTTTCCAGCATAACATCAGACTTGCATACATTTCCCAAATAACTGCATCATATTGATTCTTCTATAAACCATTATCATCCGATGGTTCTGAAAATGCTATCATTACTGAATACTAGGACAATTTCCTAGAGTAGAATGCCCATTTCAAATCTCAAAAGTAACTGTTTTTAGGTAAGCATTCTAAAGCAAGAATCATTACTTTTCTTTTCAATATATTTCATGGAAAATTTTTCAGCACAAGAATATTTTTTATTTTATTATTATTATTTTTTTTTTGTAGTTGGTGAATGTTCTTAATAGTAATACAAAAACTTTTTCTCTCAAACACAAAGCTTTTTTTTTTTTTTTTTTCCCCACCTCGTTTTTAGAATGCAGCAAATTGAAAGCTGAGAATGTTAGAAAGGAAAAATATTAAGAAATCATTTCCAAAATTTTAGAATTGAAGAAAAGTTACAAGTTAAAAATTTGATATATTTACACAAAGAAAGCTGACAATGGTTTTCAAATTTTGACTGGTAGAAATAAAATATAACCACACAATATATTCATACGGGTATATGCACACAAACATACACAGATACATACATATATATATATTATTTTCTATCCCTGTTTATTCCTGTGTTCCTTTCTATCGAAGAGCATAGGCTCGAAACGTAAAACACTTTCTCACCTTCCGGAACGTTAAACTAATACATCTGTTTGTTGTTTACACACCTGTCTTTGTATTTTTTTTTTTTTTTTGTAAATTCTCACTATATATTCTTTCTTTTATCCTTTTACTTGTTTCAGTCAAATCGACCCCAGGACTTATTTCAGCAAATTGATCCCAGAACTTATTCTTTGAAAGCCTAGTACTTATTCTATCGACCTATTTTGCCAAACTGCTAAGCTATAGGGACAGAAACACACCAGCATCAGTTGTCAAATGATGTTGGAGGATACATACACACACGTACATACATATATATATATACAACAGGTTTCTTTCAGTTTCTGTCTACCAAATCCACTCATAAAGTTTTGGTCGGCCTGAGGCTATAGAAGACACTTGCCCAAGGTGTCACGCAGTGGGACTGAACCCAGAACCATTTGGTTGGTAAGCAAGCTACTTACCACACAGCCACTCCTGTGCCTATGTATATATATATATATATATATATATATATATATATATATATATAGCCATCCAGTTGCACCAGTCCTCAGTCAAATCGTCCAACCCATGCTAGCATGGAAAGCGGACGTTAAACGATGATGATGATATATATATATATATATATCTCATCATCATCGTTTAACGTCCGCTTTCCATGCTAGCATGGGTTGGACGATTTGACTGAGGACTGGTGAAACCAGTAGGCTGTGCCAGGCTCCAATCTGATTTGGCAGTTTCTACAGCTGGATGCCCTTCCTAACGCCAACCACTCAGAGAGTGTAGTGGGTGTTTTTACGTGCCACTGGCAGGAAGGCCAGTCAGGGGTTACTGGCAATGGCCACGCTCGAAATGGTGTATTTTATGTGCCACCCATATATATTTGTACATGTATGTATGCATTTATATATGAATATACTACAACTGGCTTGCCTCAGACAATTGCAGCACAGCCCAACATTTTTCTATCTAACTTAACTTTTGAAAATCAGAAAAAACTATGAAACTGCTTAAGCCATTAAATACAAACCATCTAAAAGACTCCCAGTATATTTTCAACATTTTGTTTTGTATTTCTACCAGTGTGGAATAAAATAACTTTCTCATACATACATACATATATATATATATATAGCCCAAGGCTATACTAGAAGACACTTGCCTAAGGTGCCATGCAGTGTGACTGAACCCAGAATCATGTGGTTGGAGTAAGTAAGCTACTTTATTTCATTTCAATTTGCCATAAAGGCAGTACACAGAGAGTAGCTACGGGCTGGACAAAAACATTAATGAGATGAAATGGATGATAAATATGATGATATAATGAGAGAAGGCAAAAGCCGCCCGCCGAACTTTGCTTCTCTATAACACTGTTCTTTATAAAATTAAATTTTCACATTGAGGCTATGAACCTCGTACATAAAAAGTCATAAATTAAGGCATTTGCCTCTTACGATTTTTCATTACACAATATGAGGCACTCGTCCTCTTAGGTTTTTTCACCCGATATAGCCTTCGCTTCTCTCAAGCAAAACGATGGGTCTGGGTCGGGCCACTTTTCAATGCTGAATTCGCCGAGGGGGAAGGAATTCACCACCACACTTATGTGACTACTCGACACGACCTCCGCAGACACCTGCGGAGGCCAGTCCGGATCCTTAGTACAGGTGAGGACTCCCTCTCTCTGACGCTTCCTTTTATTCACAAATTTCTGCAGGGCCCCTCCCTTTCGGAATAGGATTAGCCGATTCTTTTCCTCACAAGGTGAGCCCACAGCTTCTACTGTCGGCAGCACAATTCCCGCTGACCTGCTTTCCTCTGTTGGTGGCACAATTCCCACCAACGGAGTGTCGGGACACGCCGGCGGGGCACTATTGAGCACCGGCCGTGCTTCGTTCTTTTTTTTCTTTTTCGCCATTGGAGTAGGGCATACTTCCGCCTTTGCTGGAAGGTCTTCCTCCTCCCCCACGATTTTCGGTGGGCAACCATTGTTGCCCACCTTCTTCCTTTTTTCGAGGAGGTTTCCACCTCCTCGACTTCCTCCATCTCTCCCTCCACTGGAGGACCGGAGGTAACAACATTTGTTAACTGTTCCAGGACCTTACTCTGGTCCTGGGAACAGTCTTTCTTGATATGACCGGGCTTCAGACACCGGTGGCATTTGGGTTTACGTCCCTCAAGAATTACCGGATATTTCTGGCCGTCCATCCTCAAAAAATCCGGAAATACCAGATCCCTGGCTGATTGGGTCCACAGGGTCAAAACCGCTTTTGCCCCAACCCAATCAGCTGTAAGTAGCACTTTCACATTTAAGAGCTTGGCTCCACTGCCGCCCAGCCCCCTTCGCATAGTATCTTCTATCCAATCAGGTTCTATACCGGGTGGCAGACCACAAATCCAAGCCCTAGTTAATTTCTTCCCACAGTATGTGGGAAGAAACAGAATTTTTTCCCCTTCTAAGGGCTGGTTCACAAACTTGCGATCCACCTCAGGGGTGTCAAATAGCAACCAAACCGTCGCGTATTTGACACCCCTTGCCATAAACTTGATAGTTGGCAGATATTCTGCTAACTCTTTTTCAATTTCCACTTTGGGAAAGACCGTAATGGTGTCGAGTAACCTAGCGTAGGTCCGCAACACCACCGTTCTTTCCCTGAAATCATTTAACCACTTCTTGGGTGGGATAATCTCCCACTCCACAGCAGTGGCCTTATTTTTCTTTATGTTCTCTGCCATGGTAAAAATGTCCACATAAAAATTAAACAACGAAAAATTTTTAAAACAGGCAAAAAGAGAAAACAGTTCAAAAAAGCGGAAGAAATAAAATAAACAGTTCGTACTAAAAAAAGTTCATAAAAGAAGGAGAAAGGAAATACAACAGTTCAGAAAGAATAAATAAAATATAAAGTTCCAGACAGAATAACAAATTTTCAGGCCACAACGGTACTCCGGCCCGATTTGATCCCGGTAAAAATGAAATCCTTTGCGTAGTTCCACGTGGTGTAGTTCAAAGCAAGAGGAAGACTGTTATTTAAATCTATTAGCTTTCAAAACTTGGTCTGAAAACAATAAATTCCTTCTCTGTTTTAAACAAAGTTCACAATATTCATTTGTAGTTCTCAATTCACGGCTTGAAACCAACAAACCTTTAGAAACTAAGTTCACAATTTTTGGAGGCGTATTACCTCCAAAACACTCTTCTCACCGCTAAGTGAGACATTAAGCACACCCACAGGCAGACAAATGCGTGGAATTCAGTGGAGACTCCCTGCTCGATATAAATATAAATAAACACGAGCAACAAACCCCCACTAAATCCCAAAAAACACAAAAGTCTTACCTGTAGTTGTACGTCAAAATTCACAAAAAGTTTTCTTCACTCAAAGCTGCTTTTAAATTTTCGCTACTATGGGCAAGCGAACTCGCCTCCCACAAACAGCGAATACAAAATTTGTTCGTACAACGAACACACAAAAAACTCGCCAAGGAAAGCAAAGATACCACACCGCTGGACAACAATTTACTAAGAAATAAATAGAAGCAATAAATTGCTGCCCAGCTGAGCAACAAAAACGACTTACCCTGGCGAATTCTTCAATTTTTTTCTTCTATAGACAGAGCCGAAACTCATGTCTATCTTCGTTCACAGCAAGTAGCCAATCTGGCGCAGTGAGTAAACCGGAAGTAAGCCAGCTACTTACCACACAGCCACTCATGCACCTATATTTATTATAATCTGAATAATAACGAAATCTTACTTTTCAGTCAAACTTGAAAATTTGAAACTTTGTCTTGAACTTAGTTCAGAAATGTAAAATAATCCAGTGTACACCAAATTTCTATCGTAACCCTTGTTATAAACCCAAACTGAAATATCTGAGTTTAGGTTTTAATCAACTAAAAATACAGTAATCTACAATACAAACAAAGATTGTTAAATTGTAAGCAAAACTAAACTTCAACGCAATAATGGTTTTATGCAGCGAGGTGCTGCAGTCTTGACTAACTAAAAACTAACACCGAACACGTTGTGCCAGAACAGAACTCTGAGCAGGTGCACTGCAGGTAAATAACGGCAATCGAGACAATCAAAGTCACGTGATCAAAACTAAAATCACAACAACCCTTTAGGTCTTAGATTACTATTTCTAATGTAATGATTATTCACTTATGTTGTTTTGAATTAATTATTCATGCTGTTGTAGCTTTGAGGTTTCTTGAGAGAGATTTTGTTGGATTGATGTGAGAGGTCAGATTCGGCTGGTTTGAACTCAAAGCAGGTGGAATATTTGGGCCAGAGACGGCCAGTTTAAATGCTAAATGGTTAAATATGATCAGCAGCTGTTCAGGTTTGAAGCATTTTCTGCATCAAAAGAGAAATAGACTTTATATAACTTGGATTTCTTTGTACAGCAGTTCTAACAACAGCAGTCAACTAATATAATATTTAACCGAAGGTGGTGAGCTGGCAGAATTGTTAGCGTGCCAGGCAAAATGCTTAACAGTATTTTGTCTACCGTCACATTCTGAGCTCAAATTCCGCCGAGTTCGACTTGCCTTTCATCCTTTCGGGGTCAATTAAATAAGTATCAGCCCCTTGTGGGCAATAAACAAATAAATATATTTTCATACATAGGGCTGCGAGCTGGCAGAATCACTAGCATGCCAAGTGAAATGCTTAATAGTATTTTATCTGCTGTTACATTCTGAGTTCAAATTCCACCGAGGTCAACTTGCCTTTTATCCTTTCAGTGTTGATTAAATAAGAAACAGTTATGCACTGGGGTCGATTAAATAAGAACCAGCTATGCACAGGGGTCAACGTAATCAACTTAATCCTTTTGTCTGTCCTTGTTTGTCCCCTGTATGTTTAGCCCCCTGTGGGCAAGAAATAAATAAATATAATGTACAACTGCAAATGTATCATGTACTGTGAAAATTGAAATGTAAAGTGAACATCATTGCCAGCACTGATCAAACAGATTTCCAGCTACTTTTGAAGCTATCATCCTATGGCAGGAGTAAGAAATTTCTGCATTGTGAATAGGAAAATACTTTTCGAAGAACTGACAATTATTTCTTTATATCTAATTAATGCCTTAGGGTTATGGAGAAAATTGGTGTTCAATCATTTTCCTAGATTTTGGCTGTTTTCTGATTGAGTGTGTCTAGCTATAAAGCAACGTTGCTATAGTGATAGCATGTCAGCTAGATCATGGATAATTAGGGAAGATTTTTCAGTTTGCTGTCCTCAGAATCAGTGACAGCATCTGGAAGTCAGTAAAAATATTTTGAAGAATGCATTGATTTTATATTTTCTTCTTGAAACTACCTAACATGTGCATTAGGAATTATCAGTCTACAATACAACCTCGTTACCTTCTCCTTAACGAAGGCGGAGGTATTGTTTTTAGTCATGTTTGTTTGTTTATCCATGGACAAGATATCTCAAGAACTGCTGGATGGATTCAAATGAAACTTTCAGGGATATTTGACCGTGTGACAGGCACAAAGTGATTAGATTTGGGGAACAATCAGGTTCTGGACAAGGATTCTGGATTATGTTTTCGGTTTTTATACTTAATTTTTGAGAGTGGTCAGGTTCATTTTTAGTATTCTCATTTGTGAGAGCAGTTGAGTTTATTTCAGATATTCTCATTTTAAAAATCATTTCCAGCTAATCGTTGAAAGGACATTGGTGTCGCTTTGGTGGAGGCTTGTGCTCTCCGAGTGCTCTTGTTATTTACTGGTTAATATAGAAATTATCATATACATATTATCAATTTTGCACCCTTTTTTTTATAAAGAATTCAATTTGCTTTTATAAAAAATTAGATTTTTATCAACCAATGACAAGTTCAAGTTCTTATCCTGAAAAGAACTAATAATAATAATCCTTCCTACTATAGGCGCAAGGCCTGAAATTTTGAGAGGAGGGAGGTCTAGTCAATTGTATCGACTCCAGTGCTTAACTGGTGCTTGATTTATTGACTCCAAAAGGATGAAAGGCAAAGACGACTTCAGTGGAATATGAACTTTGAGCATAGCAGCAGACAAAATGCCATTAAGCACTTCGCCCATCGTGCTAACAGTTCTGCCAACTTGGCGCCTTTAACTAATACTACTACTACTACTAATAATAATAATAATACTAATCCTTTCTATTATAGGCAGAAGGCCTGAAATTTGCGGGGAGGGGGTAAGTCGATTACATCGACCCCAGTGCGTAAATGGGACTTATTTAATCGACCCCTGAAAGGACGAAAGGCAAAGTCAACCTCGGTGGGATTTGAACTCAGAATGCAGCAGCAGACAAAATACTATTGAGCATTTTGCCCGGTGTGGGCAAACCCAATTCTTCACCCATTTTGTCGTCTTCAGAGTGTGATGAGTAAACTTGTCCAAGACATATAATTTCAAAAACAGCCACAGACGAGTTTATACGTCAATTCTCGGCATTTCTCAGTTTCTATCTGGTTTATTTTTCTTATAAATTATGCCCAGATGTCAAGCGCAGAAGATGACAATGAGTATGAACCTTCTATTAGAAACTTGGATACATCAGATGAGAGTGCAGGCTTGTCTGATAAAAAAACATTCGTCTGAAAATGAAACATTTTCTCCCCCAAAAAGTTGCCGGGGAACGGGTTAAAACAATTTATTTCACATATCTTAAACAAAAATTAAAATTGGTGAATAAATTCTTATAACATAAAGTAAAATAATTATCACAACGCTTTCTCTTCTACATTGCTTATTTCTGAGCTCTTGTTTTTGAGAATTCACTAAAAGCAATAATTTTGCTCTTACCATTTGCAAAAGCTCTGACTATGTGTGCCTGGCAAGCTGGTTCCAGCAATCAATTGTGCCTTTAGTAAGAAGTTTTTAAACAGCTTCTTTGATCCATCTCTTTGAGAAATCACCAAAAGTAAGATTCTCACACTTGATAACACTTCTGGTCAAGCTAGAAATGGTATCATACCAATTTTTAGTGAGGTGTTTAGTCGTGAATTCTTTGTTGGTAGATTATAGCGTTAAGTAGGATGTGTGTGAAGATAAGGATGACCAAGTTCTATTGGTGTTTTCATATAATTTATCAACCCACATCATTTATATTTACACATGTACATGTAAGTAATTTGATGCAACCATGTTCATGAAACAACAAACATAATAGTTAGGATGCTTCAGCAATACATCATGCTGGATAATATTATGAAAGCAGTTCAGAGATGAAGTAAGTAGGAATTAAAAATACTGCATATCATTAATGTGTGTGATTCAAAACTACAATTCAGGGTTGACATCTTTTGCTGAGTATGACAGCAGCATGTTGAGTAAGCAAAAATGAAAGAGTGCAAGAGACTAATTCACTGAGTAGAGTGACACAATTTCCTAAGAAATGCTAAATGCTCTCGTCTAAAGTTATATTTGTCAGTTTTTTATAACTATAAGCTAAATTTTCCAGAATCTTCAATCAGGATATTTTATGGGTAAACTTGCTCACTTCCAATGAAGTTTACCCCATAAACCATAATAAAACAGCCAGTGTTGATTAGTTGAGCACATGAGTAACTGGGAACATGCAACACAACTTGTATGATCGTGATGCTCTGCTTGCATTTAGAACATGTCAAGGCAAGGTAACTGACACACATACATAAGAGAAGTAACTTTGTTGTCAGTTACCATCTGCTAAATAACCCAGATCTATGTATAGTAGAGAACAATTGTCAAAGATGCCTCACAAGGGAACTGAGCCCAGAACCATGAGGCTGTGAAGTGAACATCTTGACTGCTCAACCATGCTTGCCCATGCATATACATGTATGTATGTAAGCACTGCAGCAATATTAGAGTAAAAATAAATATTCAGTTGTTAATATGATATTAGTTTCTAACATTGACATAAAGGCAAATTTGACCTCAACATATGTCATATCAAACAAACATTGCTGAGTAGTTTTTAATTTCTACAGAAATTGTAGTTTAAAATATAGATATGCAGGGCAGGGAATCGTCAATTAGTAATAAAATTAATAATTAACAATTTTGCCGGGTAGCTCAGTATGAAAAAACCTTTTCGGTAAAAATCATTTATAATCATAAATATATAGGGATTGACAGTAACCTGCTTCTCCAACATACTGAGAATTCAGAAATAGTAGTCAAAGAACTACTGATTTCAAAACTACAAATTATTACTCTAGATTGATAGCGATATTTTTGATACACACAGAACAAAAAACAGTAGAGAAGAGTAAAAAAACCACCTGCCTTTAGTTAATTTAGTACGATCGTTTCACAGTTAAGAGTAAAGAATACTCTATTCTGATCTTCAGCTAAATATTCTAATAAATTTGTTAATGTCTAAATAACTAACAAATTTATTAGAATATTTAGCTGAAGATCAGAATAGAGTATTCTTTACTCTTAACTGTGAAACGATCGTACTAAATTAACTAAAGGCAGGTGGTTTTTTTATACTCTTCTCTACTGTTTTTTGTTCTGTGTGTATCAAAAATATCGCTATCAATCTAGAGTAATAATTTGTAGTTTTGAAATCAGTAGTTCTTTGACTGCTATTTCTGAATTCTCAGTATGTTGGAGAAGCAGGTTACTGTCAATCCCTATATATTTATGAAATTGTAGTTTAGGTAGAAACATAAAAGTACATTTGTTGTTCGATATGAAACAGCAACAACTCATTTCAAGTCCAACTTGCAAATGATTATTTTATGCCTCAAACTACGAGTGATAAAATGTTCATACAAAAATGGAAATTAATCTTCTCGCCTTCCTGGCACTTGTGCCAGTGGCACGTGAAAAGACATTTGAGCAAGTTTGTTGCCAGTACCGCTGGACTGGCCCTTGTGCAGGTAGCATGTAAAATACACCATTTCGAGCGTGGCTGTTGCCAGTACCTCCTGACTGGCCTTCGTGCCGGTGGCATGTAAAAGCATCCACTACACTCTCGGGGTGGTTGGCATTAGGAAGGGCATCCAGCTGTAGAAACTCTGCCAAATCGGATTGGAGCCTGGTGTAGCCATCTGGTTCACCAGTCCTCAGTCAAATCGTCCAACCCATGCTAGCATGGAAAGCGGACGTTAAATGATGATGGTGATGATGATGATTAAAGGAATGCAGGCATGAGTATTCAGTAGACAAAATTTGTGAAAAATCTATTTTTTAAGGTGTATTGCATATACCAATTATAATTCTCGGTGATTGTAAAAATTCATCAAAAGACAGGAAGAATATTGTTATTAGAAACATCCTCCTGGAATGGTTGAAGATTACAATAAAAGTATAAATACATTTATCTTGCTTCATTTTTACCATTGTTTATTTAAATAATTTTGGCTGAAAAAGAAACAAATAAAAATTATTTTGTTTATTTTTCTTTCTTTCTTATATTTTCTAAAGTCTAAATGATGGTTAACAAAAAATAGAAAAAAAAAAGCAATTTTTCAAATGGAATAAAAATTGAAGTGGCATCAAATTATGTGATATGTAATTTGTATGAAACTGGAAAGTAAATAATTCTGTTTGTACATACATTCAGATAGCAAATGGCAATTTTATGGAGACTTTCAAGACTGAAGTGACAAAGCCATATTAAATTCATCCCAATCAATATCTTTCATTATTATCTTTTATATTTATGAATCTAAAGAAGCTGTATGAGATCAATCTTGAAGTATACTTCAACAGTTAGTAAGTATATTTTCAGTTTCTGAATAGTTTATTTTTCTAAGTTATTCAGAACAAATTCATAATGTATTTTAATGAATATTTACTGTGTTTTCTTGATTGTATGAAATATCAAGTATGAATTTTTAAGTTTAGTGTGGTTTAAGTAAATATGAAGGAAACTAGTTTTGGGAAAATCTGCTTCTGTAAACCAAAGTATCATTTTGACATACAAAACAGCAAAAATATTCCTAAAATATGCTTTATCATTCTTAAGATTTTATCTTCAACAGAATAACATAACATGAACACAAATTATAACATGAATACAAATTATAAAGTACATACATGATGCATAGCCAACTTTAATATTCTCTAAAAGTTCAAGTATTAAAATTATTTATTTATGATTCAATATCCAACAGACTAATTTTGAAACATGGCAAAATGAATTTTCATTCCATTTGTAAATGATGAAAATGTGAAATATTTAATATATAATATCTTTAATATTTATATTTGACGATAAAACAAATGTCAATATTTCAAAATTATTCTAAGTTATTTCACTTTCCAAAAAATTGCCTTGAAGTCATCATCATTATCGTCACTTAGCATCTACTTTTGATGCTGGCATGGGTTGGAGTAGGTATCACAGTTTTTGTTCAGAGTCCTGCTCTCCTATACAAATAAGAGGTGAACACCTTCCATGATCTGGTTTCTACGGCTAGATGCTTTTCCTATCACTGGGCACTTTATAGAGTGTAGTGGGCACCTGCGCTAGGGATGTTGTCATATTCTCTTTTTACTTGTTTCAGTCATTTGACCTGCGGCCATGCTGGGGCACCACCTTTTAGTCGAGCAAATCGACCCCAGGACTTATTCTTTGTAAGCCTAGTACTTATTCTATCAGTCTCTTTTTGCCAAACCGCTAAGTTACGGGGACGTAAACACA
Organism: Octopus bimaculoides; assembly: GCF_046866305.1. Classification (NCBI taxonomy): domain Eukaryota; kingdom Metazoa; phylum Mollusca; class Cephalopoda; order Octopoda; family Octopodidae; genus Octopus; species Octopus bimaculoides. Next base: position 6,555,766 of record NC_142929.1, read on the forward strand.
CCAGCCTTGGTTGTCAAGCGAAGTTGGGGGGGGGGGGACAAACACAGACACATACATATATATATATATATATATATATATATATATACGACGGGCTTCTTTCAGTGTCCGTCTACCAAATCCACTCACAAGGCTTTGGTCGGCCCGAGGCTATAGCAGAAGACCCTTGCCCAAGGTGCCACGCAGTGGGACTGAACCTGGAACCATGTGGTTGGTAAGCAAGCTACTTACCACACAGCCACTCCTGTGCCTATAAGCCAAGGATGCTTTCGACCTCAGTGTCTCTTCTCATTTGCTATGCAATAACCAAATGGAAAAGTTGTAAAATCAGGCCCAGACTGAACACAGATGCATAAAGATAAGTAAATACAGAGTTGGCCAAAAGTCGCCCGACAATAAATCAAAATTCCACAAATACTTACAGTTCAATTTATTTACACTTTTACTTGTTTCAGTCATTTGACTAGGGCCATGCTGGAGCACCATCTTTAGTCGAATAAATCAACCCCAGGACTCATTTTATGTAAGCCTAGTACTTATTCTATTGGTCTCTTTTTTTTTTGCTGAACCACTAAGTGATGGGGACATAAACACACCAACATCGGTTGTCAAGTGATGGTGGCGGAGACAGACAATGACACGAACAATAAACACGTACAAATATATATATACTCTTTCTTTTACTCTTTTATTTGTTTCAGTCATTTGACTGCGGCCATGCTGGAGCACCGCTTTTATTCGAGCAAATCGACCCCAGGACTTATTCTTTGGAAGCCTAGTACTTATTCTCTTTTGTCGAACCGCTAAGTTACAGTGACGTAAACACACCAGCATCGGTTGTCAAGCGATGTTGGGGGGACAAACACAGACACATACACACATATATATATACATATATACGACGGGCTTCTTTCAGTTTCCGTCTACCAAATCCACTCACAAGGTGTTGGTCAGCCCGAGGCTATAGTAGAAGACACTTGCCCAAGGTGCCACGCAGTGGGACTGAACCCGGAACCATGTGGTTGGTAAGCAAGCTACTTACCACACAGCCACTCCTGCGCCTATATATATATATATATATATATATATATATATATATATATATATATATATATATATATATATATATATATATATATATATATATATATATATATATATATATATATATATATATATATATATATATATATATATATATATATATATATATATATATATATATATACATATATATATATATATATATATATATACATATATATATATATATATATATATATACATATATATATATATATATATATATATACATATATATATATATATATATATATATATATACACACACACACACACACACACAACGGGCTTCTTTCAGTTTCCGTCTACCAAATCCACTCAAAAGGCTTTGGTCAGCCTGAAGCTATAGTAGAAGACACATGCCGAAGGTGCCACCTAGTGGGACTGAACCTGAAACCATGTGCTTGGGAAGCAAGCTTCTTACCACACAGCCACTCCTGCGCCTATTTGAAAATTGTGTCGCTCAAGGACTTCATTCAGTTTTGAACAATTGTCATAATGTTTCGTATTAGGATGCTTTTATTAAATTCATTCATTTGTTAAACATAAATAAATCTTGGAATTAAATCGTTTTGATTTATTGTTACGTGATTTTGGCCAACCCTGTACTGAATTAAGGCCACCAGATATTGTATGAGTTGTGTGTGACAAGGAAGGATATGATAAATTGATATCAAAATATTTGGATGAATGTGGGGTTTTTTTTAGATAACAGTGGGTCATGTTAACTACTGTCATTGCCCTGTCCTCTTGTCCATGTTAACCTACTGTCATTGCCCTGTCCTCTTGGTCATGTTAACTACCGTCATTGCCCTATCTTCTTGTTCATGTTAACCTACTGTCATTGCCCTGTCCTCTTGGTCATGTTAACCTACTCGCATAGCCCTGTCCCCTTGATCATTTTATCTGGAATACACATACTTATTTCAGAATACTGAGCTCCCTTACCAATCATTTCCCCATCACTCACCCCTTTCATCACTGTTATTCATGCTTTTAGCTTTTATATCTCCATCACATCCTTTAAAATCTCTTGGCTTCCCAAAATTCACCAACACCACACCTGATATCCACCCACCCCCCGTCCATACGCACGCACACATGTATATCATGACTCCTACACTGTTCACTTTCCTCACTTTTGCACATAATCCTATTGCACTTTACATGCACCTTTGATGAATTGTAATACACCTGAGCACTATATGCAATAATTTCATTATCATCGTTTTACTCTTACCTCTCGCTCTGTATACTGGCTGGCAAGTGGGTCAAGTGGTGGGGATCCCGAGGTCCCTTTAGCCAAGAGGTCCTTTTAGTGAAGGTCATGGCTACTTCCTTAGCGCTGAGGCTATGAAATGCCTACCTTGTACACTCCATAAAGTGTAAGGACCCTATACTTCCATTAAAGACATGACATCTCTCTAGTGCTGGTGCTAAAAGAGAAAAGAAAGAAAAATTGGCAATGAGTACACCCTGTAAAGTTGTTGGTGTTAGGATGGATATCCAATGGCACAGAGACCAAGTTAAGAAGGAAATGTGAGATACGATCCATCAACTTGTCTAAGTGGTGCTGGTTTTGACTGTGGCAACCTGTACCAGATATACCAGCATGGAAAGTAGATGATGATGAAGATGATGCAGATGACGATGATGTTGATGATGATGATGGTGAGGATGATGATGATGATGGTAATGAGGAAGATGATGATGACGATGTCGATGTTGAGAATGATATTGATGATGATGACAATGATGATGGTGATGAGGAAGAGGATGATGCGGTCGATGATGATGATGTTGATGATGATGATGAAGGTTGCAAAGCAGAGTTGTATTGCACTGCTTGACTAATCTTATTGCACAAAAGGCTATAATTTCAATATGCAATAAAATATGTCATGAATATCTGTCCAAAGATGTTACAGATATTTATTGGCTGCACAAGATAGACATGTGTCAACCTACTGGAATATTAAAATGCTATGGTTAAAAACACTAAACTACTCAATTCATTTCTGTCTGTCGACCTTGGTGGAATTTGAACTCAGAATGTGAAGACAGATGGAATGCCACTGCGCATTTCGCCTGGCATGCTAACGTTTCTGGCAGCTTGCCACTTTGTAAGAAACAAATGTTCTTTTCTACTCTAGGCACAAGGCCTGAAATTTTGGATGGAATATTATGTTCCTGACTAACTAATGCATTTAGCAATCATGAGACCAATCCATCTTGTAAATAGGTATCATGATCATCATCATCGTCGTCATAGCTGTCATCATCCTCATTTAACATCCGCTTTCCATGCTAGCATTCTTTGGATGGTTTGACAAAAGCTGGGAAGCTGAAGAGCAGCATCAGGCCTCATTGTCCTCTTTGACATGCTTCCTATGGCTGGATGCTGCTCTTCCTAACGTTTGTAAATATTATTTCAGTGTAATTAACAAATGGTTTATTTACCAACATATATCTGAGTCAAAGTCCTATGAAGAGATCCTTAAAATCCTTTCAACATCTTCATCGCTGCAAAGTACTTACGAAGATTAAGTTTTATTCATTTGTTAAATTAATTCCCTCGTCCACGCCCTTTGTGTCTTGTGTTTGTTCTAAGAGAAGACTTGAAGAAAGTGGCTCAATGAAGTCAAATATTAGTAGACAAGTTACAAGTGTTGATGCTATTAAACAACCGTAATGATTCCTGTTTTACCATACTTTTAGTAATTGAAATCTTAAGAACAAACCACAAGTCCAGCACATTTTAGAATGTTTGCTGACCAATTCTGGGGTGAGTTAAATAGATTGAATTGCCATGGCCTTCTTATATTTATTGTTATATTGTTGTTTTAATTTAGATTAAGGCAAGGAATTCTTCAGTTGAACACGATGATGGATATCTTACATACCTCATTAATTATATCACTTATGGAGCATTTGTTCCATTATTATGTTTCTAAAAGTTCATAATACTTAGGCAGTGAGCTGGCAGAAACATTAGCATGCCGAGCGAAATGCTTAGTGGTATTTCATCTGTCTTTACGTGCTGAGTTCAAATTCTGCAGAGGTTGACTTTGCCTTTCATCCTTTCAGGGTCGAGTTGTGTAAATTAAGGACCAGTTGTGTACTGGAGTCAATCTAATCGACTGGTCCCACCTTCCCCAAAAATTTCGGGCCTTGAGCCTAGAGTAGAAGAAAAAGAAAAAAATGGTTCATAATACTTGGATTTCTGCTTTCACATGAATAATGTGGCAGTTAAATGGCAAGCAGCACAAATACAATTCTTTTGGAACTCTCTGCCATATTATTTATTGCTTAAAGAAACTTGGGTGACATCAGAGTCAGTCAACTAAATTGTTGTTGGCACTTGTATATCAAGAGTTTGTTCAAGTAAATTTGATTTATATATTCATTTCTTTATTGCTCACAGGGGGCTAAACATAAAGGGGACAAACAAGGACAAAGGGATTAAGTCAATTACATTGACCCCAGTGCATAACTGGTACTTAATTTATCGACCCCAAAAGGATGAAAGGCAAAGATGACCTTGGAGGAATTCGATCTCAGAACGTAGCGGCAGATGAAATACCGCTAGGCATTTCCCCCAGTGTGCTAACGATTCTGCCAGCTTGCTACCTTAATCGCCATAAATAATTATTTCTAGTCTAGGCACAAGGCCTTGAAAACTTTTGAGGAAATGGGATAGTCAATTATATCGATCCAGTGCATAACTGGTACTTATTTCATTGACCCCAAAAGGACGAATGGCAAAGTCGACCTCAGTGGAATTTGAACTCAGAATGTAAAGACAGATGAAATACCACTGAGCATTTCACCCGGAGTGCTAACGTTTCTGCCAGCTCGCCACCTTGTAAGAAACAAATGTTTTTTTCAACTCTAGGCAAAAGGCCCGAAATTTTGGGGGAGGAGACCAGTCGATTAAATCGACTTCAGTACGCAACTGGTACTTAATTTATCGACCCTGCAAAAAGGATGAAAGGCAAAATCGGCCTCGGCGGAATTTGAACTCAGAACGTAAAAACAGACAAAACGCCACTGAGCATTTTGTCCGGCTTGCTGCCTTAAATTTTATTTATACATCCAGTGGGTTAATGACTGAATAGAAGTTAAAAGCGTTCTAAGATATCTTTAGCAAGGTGTTATTCTTAATAAGAATATTGCAAGACAAAATGAAGCACAATGAATAGTTTACTCCCACGGCTGACAATAATTGACTAAATTCTATTCCCCCCCCCCCCCACACACACCCACACATGCTGATATATGTCCATATGTATACATCAGACATTTCATTTTACTTGCATTCACCTTATCTTCACATACATGATAAAAGGTTTCCTAAAAATCACATTTCTCTGTCTCCTCTCTATCAGGTCTGCGTTCTATTACATCAGCACAACTTACATTCCATTATGCCATTAAGTGGATTATCATATAATATCTTATTAAGTCAATACCACAGCATTCTATTATGTCATGTTTACACTTGCTTACACTCTGAAGTCACAAACTGCTGAAAAGCCACTTCTCATCCATTTCCTCCACTCTCCCTAATACACACTTTCTGCTCTAACACACACACACACACACACACACACACACACAGCCTCTCCTCTGTTTTATAATGCCAGATTATGACCAACACAAGGCCACTACACAATTCTTTTCTTTTCTTTGACTTGTTTCAGTCATTTGACTGTGGCCATGCTGGAGCACCACCTCAAGTTGAACGAACAAATTGACCCCAGGACTTATTCTTCGTAAGCCTAGTACTTATTCTATTGGTTTCTTTTGTCAAACCGCCAAGTTACGGGGATGTAGACACACCAGCATTGGTTGTCAAGTGATTGTGGGGGACAAACAGACAGAAATACACACATATATATGATGGGCTTCTTTCAGTATGCATCTACCAAATCCACTCACACGGCTTTGATCGGCCCGAAGCTACAGTGACACTTGCCCAAGTACTACACAGTGAGACTGAACCAGGAACCATATGGTTGGGAAGCAAGCTCCTTGCCACACAGCCACTCCTGCACTTTTTAATTTCTTTTTTTTATTTGATGTTTTTGGTTGTTTTTTTTTTTTTTTCTCTCATAAATTGTTTCCTAGACATATCGATAACAAAATTTTGAATAAATATATTATTCGCTTCAAATTGATGACCCACCTTTTTAAATTGATTATTTAAATGTTTTAAATAATTTTCAATTATATGTCTCGGTAGTTTTGAAAATGAAAAAAATCTTTTTACCCGTCATGTATTTTCTTATTTGTGTTTCACTTTTGCAGTCTGTCATCTTGATGCTTCAGATCAAATCGGTCTTTTTCTCAAAATCTCTATCACCATAGCAACAAAAGATTAAATTTTAAGCTTTAAAAATCTGAAGTTATTTCTATTCAGGACATTTATTTATTTATTTTCAAGAAAATTAAAATAACGGCATTGATTGATAGATCAATCACTCCTAAAAATCAATCCAAGAGATTTCACCTTTGTATCTTTCATTCTATTAGCATTTCTTTGAGGAGAGTTGTACAAATGAGAAGCAATCAGTTGGTTAGTTCCATCAATCTCTACAAGATTCTGAAATGGAAACATGCTTTAAACAGAAGAGAAGAAAGAAATATAATGAATCTTTCAGGATTAGCATTTTCTACTAAACTGTTATTTTTATTAATTTTTATTACACAATCTCACTTTAATTATACACTATTTGTTATAGAAATTTTTTTAAATATATCATTCTCCAAAAGTTGGTATAATTCCTGAGCAAAAATTTTGAAGCAAAACAATACTCATTTGTCAGCAATTTAAATGATAAATGAAAGAAAAGTTGTGTGTAGTTAAAGAAACTTGTAGATATGTAGTCTGTAATAAAGCTTAATGACTATTAAACCCCTAACTTTCATTTTACCTATATACTCTTTTACTCTTTAATTGTTTCAGTCATTTGACTGTGGCCATGCTGGAGCACCGCCTTCAGTTGAGCAAATCAACCCCAGGACTTATTCTTTGTAAGCCTAGTACTTATTCTATCGGTCTCTTTTGCCGAACCGCTAAGTTATGGGTACGTAAACACACCAACATCGGTTGTCGTGATGTTGGGGGGGGGGGACAAACACAGACACACAAACACATACACACACACACATATATAAACATATATACGACAGGCTTCTTTCAGTTTCCATCTACCAAATCCACTCACAAGGCTTTGGTTGGCCTGAGGCTATAGTAGAAGACACTTGCCCAAGGTGCCATGCAGTGGGACTGAACCCAGAACCATGTGGTTGGTAAGCAAGCTATTTATCACACAGCCACTCCTATGCCTATGTTTATCAATTATTAAAAGAGGAAAATTATAAAAAATTACATTGCTTTCCTTTTTATAAAGTCCACAAAATATGGTTGAAAGGATTAGTGGAAATGGAACCATAACATGAAAGTGCTTTTGATCCCAATTATCTTCTTGAAGGAATACCAATGACTTATAATGGACACTTATAACATCTGTGAGGAAACATACTTTCATGCTATTTCATGTTAAAATTTGACTAAGTTATATAGACTGATTTTATATGCCTCAAACTTCATGTCCAATTAAGAAATACTTAATGTAAGTTAGATACCACTGAGAACATTTAGGTAGACAGGTTATATAATCTTCAGCTAACTCACTTTGACATTAAGGTCTTTGTACATTAACAGTATTATTGCTTGAGCAGATTTTTGTTTTATATGCTTTTCTTATCATCCTTTCTATCAATTCCATTTTCTGTATCAATTTCTCATTCAAACTATAATCAGTAAATGATCAGAACTGTCTGTCTCTTACTTGCAGCTATCTCTCATGTAACTTTACCTATTTGCGACTGACTATTACAATTACTGTGACAGCATGATGCTAATAAAGGAAGTCAGCTGACTCACCCACACCATCAAAAGCTCTTTCGTGCTTTTATTTCTATAACTTAATCAGGCAGATAAGGGAAACACTCATCTCCCTTTTATATCTTGTGCCTTCTGAGATTAAGGGGAGGAAAGAAAGGACCAGAGACTTGGCCCAAATTTGTGTGACTGCATGAACTCTGCAAAAAGCACTAAGAAGTCAGATGGTGATTTAAAGCTAGATGATTTAAAGTCTATCGTCCAAGAACTCAGACTTCTGAGAGGACAAATTGTGAAAGACATCTCACCTAACCCTAGCCCTAACCCTAACCCTAACCCTAACCCACCACTCTGGACGAGTACTTGATTTTATCAACTCAGAAAGGATGCCAAGCAAAGTTAACCTTGGTTAAATCTGAACTCAGAATGTAGTGAATTGTAACAAAACCTATAAGATATTCTGTCCCCTTTTCAGTTCCTGTCTATCCAATCTACTTGTAGTATTATCTTCCTTTCATTAGTCACCTACCATAACGGGAACTCTTTAGTTTAAAAAGAACACATTCGGGTCCCTAACAGTAAGAAGCCATTACTGTATATGCTTTGCTAATAGTTTATAAAGATTAATTAAAAACTTAAAAATATATTCTAAAACTTGTGGATCTTGAAAGATATGTTTTTCCGAATTTTATAATTCTGTATAATTTTTCTGATTAAAAAAATCTTTTCTTTGTTTTTTTACATTAAGCTTACTTTAACTTTCCGTGCAAAATGTATCACAATGAGAATTCCAAATTTAATCTCTCCTCTCCTTTCTGTATTCTTATCTCATGCTGAATTGTCTTTCTCTTTATTAACCAATATTCTCAAGCTTCATTATACCACATGGTGCCAGAAATGGGATCCCAAAGGATTTGAAAAGAAAAAAAAAGAATTTTTCATAGAATTGTAAATTAATTTTTTTCTTTTGATTTGAAAGATGTCTGCAAGGCCTTTTTCTGCAAGTGTCCTGCCTCCAGAGTGAATGTCTTTATCAGGAAATGTGGCTAGCAATTGGAGAAGATTTAAACGAAACTTATTGAATTACTCAATTGCCAGTCGACTCTCAAATGAAGTCGATACTGGATTTCAAACTTCTGTATTTCTGGTGACTATTGGAAAAGAATGTTTTGATATATATGAAGGACTACAATTTGACAATGAAGAACAGAAAAATGACCGATCTGAAGTGATTAACAAATTCGAAGAATTTTTCGTTGGTGAGGCGCATGTGGCTTATGAGTCTTATCAATTCCACCTTCGGAAACAAGAGAATTTCAAGAACATAGAAACCTACATAGCTATCTTGCACCAACAAACATCTACACCATGTCATACACCTACACCATGTGATACATCTACACCATGTGGTACATCTACACCATGTTATACACCTACACCATGCAGTGACCTGAATAATAATAATAATAGTAACAACAAAAAATACCTTAGGAATAAGAACCCAGGTTCGAAATTTCCCCAAGACACCTGATGAAGGCTGGAGGGTGTATCAGCCGAAATGTTGTATTAACAACAAACAAGATGAGGACAAATATCTGTCAAATGTAAATGATGTACATAATTCCTCATCTCTTAAATATAGAACTGTGAGTAATTTGCTGAATTTCTAACAATTGTATAGTTTATACACTACAAAAACAAAGAAAGAATGTAGATTTTTATGAAAAAATTATCTTCAAATAGGTTTAACCATGGCCTATGCCAGTGCAGCATAACCAGCCTATTTAAGAGTACCCTTCAATCATTGGGCAATAAGTTGTGCTTGTGGAGGCCTGTTGAGTCATGTGAAGTCGTTGTCATGGCTGATAACAATCCCACCTGATTGGCACCTGTACCGGTGGCACGTAAAAAGCATCATTCGAGTGTGATCATTGCCAGTGCTGCCTGACTGGTACCCGTGCTGGTGGCATGTAGAAAGCACCATTTAAGCATGGTCGATCTCAGTACCATCTGGCGGGCCCTGATGCCGGTGGCACATAAAAAGCACCCACTACACTCTTGGAGTGGAGTGGTTGGTATTAGGAAGGGCATCCAGCTGTAGAAATTGCCAGATCTGATTCCAGCCTGATGCAGCCTCCTGGTTTGCCAGCTTTCAGTCAAACTGTCCAACCCATGCCAGCATGGAAAGCGGACGTTAAACGACGACGATGATGATGATGACGATGTGGTTTAACTAATTTTCTAATTTTGGGAAGAAACATGGAAACAGTTGAGTATTAAAAAAAGAGATATGGTTTCAATGAGGTTGGACGGTTTGACTGAGGACAGGTGAAAAAGATGGCTGCACCAGGCTCCAATCTGATCTTCCAATCTGATCCTAACACCAACCACTCTGAGAGTCTACTGGGTGTTTCTTTTTATGTGCCACCACCAGTACGGGGGTGAGTCAGGCAGCACTGGTATCAACCACGCTCGAATGGTGCTTATTATGTGCCACTGGCATGGGAGCCAGTCAGGCAGCACTGGCATTGAACACGCTCAAATGGTGCTTTTTGTGTGCCACTGGCAGGGAACATATTGTATATTTCAGTTTTGGAAATCTAGAATTTAAAAAGATTTAGTAAAATAATTCTTTTGCGCTGTTTATTAGAACATAACAGGAAAACTTCTATGATGGATGGTTCCATCTTAAATATGAACACTTTAAAATGACCAGTTTCTTTTAGAGAACCAGAAATGATGTCACATTATTTGGTATCAACAGATTTATTTTCCATCTCTCTATTTCCTAATTTAGTATGGCATAACCTAGTTTCTAAAGTATTATAGTGACAAAAATAGAGGTTAATTTTTCAAATGTTATTTCCTTAAATTACAAATGGATGAGTTAGTCATCCATATAAATTCCAATTCCCAAAAATCATTGGTTCTTATCATTTTCAAATACCAATCTCAGAATTCTGACCTTTAAAGAAGCTCAGCAATCAATTATATAGACAGTATTACTAATAGAACTATATTTCAAATTAAAATCCACCAGATTACAATTAAAGTATCTTTAATTTATTTTGGAGCTAACACAATTAGAAGATTAGAAATTTAATTTTGCGTACATGTACCAGGTATTGTTTCCTTTATGATGTAGAATGATTCTGGTAAGCAATTAGCGTTACCAATATGCAATGCAAATTAACAGGATACATGTAGAGTCATGATACAACAAAGAAACCTCTGTGTTGGAAGTTGGTCTGCTAGACATAGTAGCTTCATTTCCCTCATATTACATTAAAACAGCAATGATTAAAAGCTTTTTATCTTTTATTTTAAGTTTTTATTATTCTTTTTACTTGTTTCAGTCATTGGACTGCAGCCTTTAGGGCCACTGCCTTCAATGTTTTAATTAAGCAAATCACCCCAGTGTTTATTCTTAAGCCTGGTCCAGGAATTGAAACTACAATCTGAAGATCATAACTTCTATAGCCTAATCACTAAGCCACACACCACCACACTCTGCTATGCACACTGCTACACACATACACACACATTCACATGTACAACAACACACACACACACAAGTGTACACACAAATGTATACACATACACATGCATGCACACACACGTGTGCAATCAAACATATACACATTCATATATATGTACACATGCATGCACACATGCACACATACGTACACACATGCATACAGCTTAGGCAAGTGTCTTTTGCTATTGCCTTGAACTGACCAAAGCCACAAAAGAGGATTTGATAAAAAGAAAGTGAAAGAAGCACATTGTGTACATATACATGTATGCGTGTGTGTATGCATGCGTGTGTATGTTTCCTTATCTTGATGTCATGTGACAATTGTAAACATGAGTTATTGTCAAACAAACAGTGTCATTCATTCCTAGCATTCCGTTTGAACATATCTGGTCATGGAAATATTAACTTCCTTTAGAATAGGTGAGTATTTTCAACAGAAAGAGCAAAAAGCCCAAGGAAATCTGCCCTAGCAAATTCCATCCAACCCATGCAGGCATGGAAAATCGGATGTTAAAACAAAGATGATGATCCATACACATATACAGTGTACGTAAGGTATTTGAGGACATACCTTTTTTGGGTAATTGCTGCATTTTTTGCTAGCTCTGTATAATCTTTGTTTCAGAAAATAATAATGGCAGACTCTCAGCTTACTCCATAAATGTAGAGGCATGCTGTTATTGTGGTTATAAAGGCTGAGCATAGCGATTTAGAAATATCTCGAATTTGTAAAAGTTGCCATATCTTTCGTCTACAAAGTTTGTAAGGAGTTAGAGACTGAAGATGGAAATGTATTATTGGTAGTGGGGCTTTGAAAGGGGTCCCAGGGAGTAGCGTCCCTGCCTTCCTGAGCTAGTTTTCCACCACATTTCTTAAAAAACGTGGTAGAGACCTTGGTCTCAGGACTACTAATGTCTAGAGATTGAAGTTGGGGGTAAGCAAGGGCATACTCCCCGTAGAAAATCCAGTTCCAAAAAAGCCTCTTGATAGCAAAAGAGAATGGGCACCAGTCAACCCAAAGGTCGGGGTGGGCTGCACCTGCCTACCTCAGTTGCTATGGTACTGAGGTAGATCTGGCCACCCGCTGTTAATGGGGGAAAAATCCGGATTTAAAACACTAGATGATGATGATGATGATGATGATGATGATGATGATGATGATGATGATGATGATGATGATGATGATGATGATGATGATGATGATGATGGTGTTGATGTTGATGATGTTGATGATGATGATAGTTCATTTTCTTAAATCTTTCACTAAGCCACCAGAATTTCAAACTGAATCTTTCCCCAATGCCTAATTCTAAATTGACCTAATAATTATTTTTATCAAATTATGGAGCTAATATGTTCAAATAGATCTAGATTTAGAAAATTGCAAATAATATTTGTTCTGAAAACAGCCACTTTATATTCACAATTTCAAGCTATTTTGCAATCTTTTGCCTTGAAAAATTCCCAAATGATTAGCTTATAGAGCGCATGAACACACATGCACAGACAGACATACACACACTCACAAGCATACACAAATACACACACACACAAATATATAAACACATATGCTTCTATATGTACACACACACACACACACACACACACACACACACACACACACATACATGTATACATATAGATAATATCTACATAAATATATACACATATACATATATATGCATATACATACATACATACATACATATATATATATATATATATGTACATATATACATATACATATGCATATATATATATATATATATATATATATATATGTATATATACACACACATACATATACATATGCATATATATACACACATACATACATACATATATATATATATATATATATATATATATATATATATATATATATATATATACACACATACTAAACTATTTTTAAACCCTGAATAAATGACATATAGAAAGTTTCTGTCTAAATGTATTCAATTCAAATAAACATGCAATATAAAAGAATATGATTGATAGGAAAATCCTACCAGGAATTGAGAAAATGGTTAAATTATGAACATACATTATTTTTAGCTTTAGTATAATTAGAATAATCTCTAAAAACTGTTTTGTATCAGTGAAAAAGTTTCAAGTATACTAGCCATACTATTGGATAGATTCTGTAAAGAAAAGAGATTCAACTGGAAAATCTAGCTTACAAATAGATATATTATTATAGGAGAATACTTCTTTATTATTCTTTTAATCTTAGTAATCCATTCATTATCCGCTTTACTTTGAGTTAGTAGTTCTGCAGCCTCCTTCAAGTAAGCTGTACAAATCTTCAGAATTCCTTACCATTTCCCCCTTTCCTCCGACCATCCAAGGGGGATTGATCCAGCAACCAGCCCATGTAATTACTGCAATATCTTCCTGCATGCTTCAGTGAAATCACTTGGGAAATTAGTCAACAAAAGACAGTAAAAATCTCATCCATGTTGAGTATGGTCAAATCTTAATGAAACTTTTACACTGCTGTTGATATCAGGTGAAGATGTTTAATAGCCAGAAAGCATGGTTATAAAAGAGAATTGAAAGATTTGCCAAATGTTAGCCATAACTTTGTAGTGTGAGCACAAACTGCCTTGGGGAAATGCATACTGGAAGTAATATGCTATTTAGCAAACGGAAATTGCTATTAAGATTACAAATAAAAATAATTTCAATATATTTTAATTATATGCTAAGCAAATCATATTTCCTTTATTTGGTTCTTCATTCTGCACATTAATATAATAATCCTTTCTGCTGTAGGTACAGAGCCTTAAATTTTGGGGAATGGAACTAATCGATTCCTTCGATCCCATTGCTCGACTGGTACTTAATTCATCTGCCCCAAAAGGATGAAAGGCAAAGTTGACTTAGGTGGAATTTGAACTCAGAACATAAAGACAGACAAAATACTGCTAGGTGTGCTAACACTTGTGCCAGCCCACTGCATGTTAATAACAATAATAATAATAATAATAATAATAATAATAATAATAATAATAATAATAATAAAAAACAAACTATGCTGGATCATAGATATAGCATGCCCAGCTGACAACAAGGTATGTGATAAGGAAGAAAGAAAAGTCGAGAGATATGACAGGTTAGCTTGGGAAGTTAAGCAGTTGTTGTCGATGAAAAAGGTGGTAGTAGTACCAATAATTGTCGGAGCCCTGGGAACAGTGAGAAAAAATCTCGAGAAGTATGTGGAACAAATAGGGGCTGCAATAAGGGTGGAGTACTTGCAGAAAACAGCACTGCTTGGAACTGCTTAAATACTCTGGAAGGTGCTCGAAAAATAAGAAGTGTTACCTTAGTTCACTGGTAGTGAACAGCTGGCACCGTAGTACATCTGGAGCGTTAGAAGCTGTGCAAAGGCAATGACAATAATAATATTAATAATATTCTGCTCAATACCACAGATTTGCTTGTCAGTTGTTTGACCATAACCAGTTGAGCATGTCCCTTGGTGGTTGATGATATGTGCATCTCTGATCACAAGTAGAATTAGTGGAGGAGTATCATAGACATGTGTTGAGAGGAATTCTTTGAGGTTTGAATAATTCACCCCTAGAAACATTTGTGTTTTGTTCAAAATTGTTAAACAAACCATTTGAGCAGGATGGGCTATTTGACCTGAAGAAAATTCTAATTGGGCCCCACCTGCAAGGTCATGCACTGTTTATCTTGATATGAGATCACCATGTCACACACATATGGTTGTCATGCATGTACCAGAAGGGTAGTCATGATGGATATACTGGACTTTGCATATTTGTACCCCAGCGTCATTTTGATAGCATGCACTGCTCTCTCAGTCAATAATAATAATAATGATAATAATAATAATAATAGTAATAATAATAATAAGGCAATTAGATGAGGATAATAAATTGTGAAGTATAAAATATCTTTTTAGTTTGATAATTGAATATTAATGACTTGCATTGGCGAGAGTAAATCAAATAATCTCATTTTTAAAGTGATGTCTTTTCAATTGTCTTCATTAAATAATCACTATTTACACTGGTTCTTTTAAGTATAATAAAACCCTCATGTGATTAGAATGGATGGGTGTTGGGGTAAAGTAATTAATAAATTAGCTGGGAAAAGAAAACTTGGAGTTTTGTAAAATGACAGGGAAACACCTTGGGGTGCTAATGAAATGAAAACTTAATAGTAAAAATGAGTGCCAATATACTTAACCCTTTCGTTAACATATTTCTGTTAAGATGCTCTCTGTTCCTTTCAATTACTTTGAATATAACAAAGAATTTAGTAAAATAACTTTGTTATTATTAAGCTAGTGTTAGGAACATAAATTGTGAGTAAGGTTTGGTGGCAGATTTTAATTCAAAACTTTTGAAAACAAGAAATTTGTACTACAGAGCCAGAGGCGGTTTCAGACAGGTTGGTAACGAAAGGGTTAATGTATCAAGCTAAGGCATTTTAGTTGATTAAAATTCTGCTTTTATTCATCATCATCATCAACGTCGTTTAACGTCCGCTTTCCATGCTAGCATGGGTTGGACGATTTGACTGAGGTCTGGTGAAACCAGATGGCTACACCAGGCTCCAATCTGATTTGGCAGAGTTTCTACAGCTGGATGCCCTTCCTAACGCCAACCACTCCGAGAGTGTAGTGGGTGCTTTTACGTGCCACTGGCACAGGGGCCAGTCAGGCTGTACTGGCAACGGCCACGCTCAAAATGGTGCTTTTTATGTGTCACCTGCACAGGAGCCAGTTCGGCGGCACTGGCAGATGCGAACAACTCACTAAATGACTAATTCTGATTAGAAGAAACAGGGGAGGTAACTCTGGAATTATTAAACATGGACTACAGTGTGAAGTAAATTTGATCTTTAGTAGTGTGGGGATGAATCTGATAGGGAATCACTACTCATAGAGGAAATATAATGTAATGGTGTATTGGAATTTTTTATAGATTCATCTAATTTATAGAAGCTTAGGATAAACAAACTAATATTTACTGTCAAAGATTAATATCACTGTTAAAGATTATTGCTGCCATCAATAATAACAACAGCATTGATTATAGTAATGGTGTTGATGGATGTAGATTGTTCTGTTTTATGAAATTCAGACTGTTTAGATGATAGTAGCTCATTCTGCTTTCAGTGCAGCCACCAGTCATTGTCACAGCATTTCAAGATTTCTGATTTAGCCATGCATTTTAACAAGCTTTGTCACTGATTTATGAAAAAAGTTATTAATAAGAAGAGTCATATATTATAATGCAA
Organism: Octopus bimaculoides; assembly: GCF_046866305.1. NCBI lineage: Eukaryota > Metazoa > Mollusca > Cephalopoda > Octopoda > Octopodidae > Octopus > Octopus bimaculoides. The sequence goes on from NC_142929.1 coordinate 6,572,574, forward strand.
ATAACAACAAATAATGAAATTATGGTTAATAAGTGAATGGAGAGTGACATAATATATTTATCTTGGTTCTGTGAAAGACTTGAAAGACTAGTTGAATTATTGAAGGCATAAAATTTCCTCGGTAGAATATAGACACAATTGATTGTAATATGTGTGATAAGAATAAAAGAAGTTTCAAAATATATTGATGAAAAAGCAACCATTCAGGTAGATATGAAGATAGTATATTCTGGTGCATTGCTTTACATCAATTTAATGTGTAATGTATTTTTATTTGAAATACTTCTCTAAATCTCGATAGAATTAGTTCTGATGTGAGATCAAATCCTGAGAAAAATACATGAATACATCCAGAAATTACCATCATCATCCTCAGTGTGTGTGTGTGTTCATGTGTGTGTGCGCGTGCATGCATGTGTCTGTGTGCGTGCATGTGAGTGTCTGTGTGTGTGCATGTGTGTGTGTAATAGCTGAGGGTAAGTGGAAGGCAGCCCAGCGGCCAGAGGAGTGACTGCAGCACAAAGATCTTCTTGTGAATGTGGCAGAGGGCAAGGCTGGATTCAGAAGTGCTACATCGTCTCATCTAGGTTGTCCCATAGGACGCCCTTTCCAAAGGGTTTCGGTTGCGCATACTATAGGAGTCACAGGGCACTGCTCCATGTGGTCCTGCAGTTTCCATCTAACAAGGAATATTAGAGTCTCATCCATTATCTTGTATTCAAGATCCTCTTCATGACATCCTGCTAGTTCAAAGCCAGGAATCTGATCTGTTAGGTCCTGATGATAACTAAATCTACACCCTGCTGTCGACGCTTCGATTTATTGTCAAGGTTTTGTCTGTCACCTACTCTTCCACCTGTCTGGCCTGGTAAGACCAGTTCGAAGATTTCTCTCCCTCCACCAAAGATAATAAGACGTGGAATACTGCCACAACATAATAGTGGTGACAAGAATATGAC
>NC_142929.1:6574032-6639032 GCF_046866305.1 Octopus bimaculoides
GATTTTAGCTTTAAAGATGGAAATAGATTTTACTTCAAGATATCATTGCTAGCTATTTCATTGCAAGAAACGGTTGACATTTTTCCTCTAAATTTTTATAATCTCCACAACTGCGATCATATGAACTGAGCAAACTTGAAATCTTTGTCTGATCTTCAAATTGTTTGAAAACTATATCACTAAATTTATTTAGCCTTTTTTTGTTTTGTGTTTATCGACACATTTATCACAGATGGAATGTGAGAGAAAACAGAAAGGAAGGACATGGGTTTGCATTGATTGAAGTGATAAAAAGAAATTTATCAAAAGTATTTAGATTAATGGAAGCTCGTTAATTGTTGATATTTTTGTTGAGATGCCTAATTAAATAATTAGATGTAGTTTTTAGTCCATATAAATGAAAAGCCTAGATTTTGCTATAAAGGAATGTTTTATACTTTATCAACTCTGAACATTGTTATTGCAGTTTAGATATTTCAATGTCTTGCTGTTGGCTAAAAAACAACCTGAATACCTTTTTTCTATGCATTTAATATTTGGAAAAAAGAAAACGATTTTCATGATTGGCCATTTAAAAGACATCAACCTCTCCTCAGAGAACATCTGCACCTAGTTTTCTTTCCTATTCAGTAACATAGATTGTTCAGCTGCTATATAAACCTATTAAAAATTAGACTAACTTAATTTGCATATATGTGATATTTATGGTTCATCAGTTTTATATATATATATATATATAAATTTAATGAATGGAGTAAAACGCGTATTTTAACTGCATACTTTTATTTCCAAAATATGTTTCGAAGAATTACAATTTATACGATCCATAGGAATTGGCGATGTTTAAAATGTAATCTTCTCTTCAGGGAAATGCATGGGAACCAGCTTAAATGTAAGACATTACAACCGAATATATATATAAAGCTGAACATTAGAAGCATCAGTTGTGGTGTGCAAGAGAGACGATTGTGCTGGTATGGACATGTGGTGAGAATGGATGAGGATAGCTGCGTGAAAAAGTGCCACACCCTAACAGTTGAGGGAACCCGTGGAAGAAGTAGGCCCAGGAAGACCTGGGCTGAGGTGGTGAGGCAAGACCTTCGTACATTGGGCCTCACCGAGGCGATGACTACTGACCGAGACCTTTGGAAATGTGCTGTGCGTGAGAAGACCCGGCAAGCCAAGTAAGATCGTTGCCAGTGCTCCTGGACTGGTTCTTGTGCGGGTGGCACATGAGATGCACCATTTTGAGCGTGGCCATTGCCAGTACTGCCTGACTGGCTCCCGTAGGATTTTCGAGCGAGATCGTTGCCAGTGCCCCTGGACTGGCTTGTGCGGGTGGCACATAAAAGACACCATTTCCAGCGTGGCCGTTTTCGTGCGGGTGACACGTAAAAGCACCCACTACACTCTCTGAGTGGTTGGCGTTAGGAAGGGCATCCAGCTGGAGAAACTCTGCCAAATCAGACTGGAGCCTGGTGTTGCCATCCGGTTTCACCAGTCCTCAGTCAAATCGTCCAACCCATGCCAGCATGGAAAGCGGACGTTAAACGATGATGATGATGATATATATAAGCAAGATATAAGTTATAGGTTATGCAACCATCTAAGGAATAGATGTATCCATAGGCACTCCTGGTGTATTACCCCACTATGTATTGTCCTCATTATAAGGTATATGGTAGTAGGCAATTTAAAGGTAAAATTGTGGTTTGATATATATTGAGACGATAAGAAATAGAGCAATGATTAACAATGAGTAGTGGATCATTGGTGTTTAAAAGTCAATATTTAATAGAATTTGGAACCATTCACAGCTGTTTCTGTTTACTAAAATTGGAGTAAATTTACATTTACCTCGTTTACATTTAATAAACATCAGAATGAATAGAGGGAACAAACATCAAAGGCTTTTTCTCTTTCTTTGCCGTTCATTTAATGACTATTAAACAATAATAATCTACTTCTCATTGTTAATCATTACTCCATTTCTTCTCTCTCTCTCTCTCTCTCTCTCTCTCTCTGTATGTATACATATATATATATATATATATATATATATATATTGGGTTATTCCATAAATAATGTGATTTTTTTTTGTTTTATCTTTTAAAATTAAGGTAAAGTTCTTTTTTAATTTAAAATATACTCTCCTTCATTTTCTACAATGCTCTTCCATCAGTCCGGTAAACTTGCAAGGCCCCTCTTCCAAAATTCACTTGTCTATGAAGAAAAATCTTCCTCCAATACTGTTCTGACTTTGTCTACGGAATTCATATTTTTTTTGTCCAAATGATTTTGAAGACTGCAGAATAAATGATAATCAGATGAGGCAATGTCTGGCGAATATGGTGGTTGGGACATCATTTCTCATTGAAACTGCTCCAGCCTTTGGAGTGTCATCCTCACTGTATCTGGCCGAACATTATCCTGGTGGAAGAACACCTTTCGTCTTGAAACCAAAGATGGTCATTTTTCTTCTAGCACTGACTTAATTTGCTCAAGCTGCTCACAGTAGATCTCTTTTGTTATCGTTTGGTTTCGGTTTAAAAGTTCAAAGTGAACTAAACCTTTCATATTCCACCAAGCAGATAACAATACCTTATGTGGGTGAATACCTTCTTTAGCCTGGGGTGCCTGTGTTTCTCCTTTCCCTACCCACTTTCTTCAGCACTTGACAATTTTATAGAGAGCCCATTTCTCATCATCAATCACTACTCGGTCCAAAAAAGGTTCATTCATGTAATGTGACAGCAAAGATTACATTATATATAGTGTTTAATTAATGTCAAGCTGTCAAAAGCATAAATATGTAAATGAACATTATTTACATTTGACGGATATTTGTCCTCATCTTGTCTGTTATTAACACAACATTTCGGCTGATATACCCTCCAGGCTTCATCTGGTGTCTTGGGGGAAATTTCAAACCTAGGTTCTCATTCCTAAGGTATTTTTCAATGCCATTATTATTATTATTATTATTATTATCATTATTACGCCGTATGCCCACGAGCATATGGCATAGTGGTTAAGAGCACGGGCTACAAACCCCAAATAATAATAATATCGAAAGATACTTTAGGAATGAGAGCCCAGGTTCGAAATTTCCCCAAGACACCTGATGAAGGCTGGAGGGTACATCAGCCAAAACGTTGTGTTAACAACAAACAAGATGAGGACAAATGTCCATCAAATGTAAATAATGTAAATAATGTACATAATTCCTCATCTCTGAAATATAGAACTGTATGTAAATGAAGTTATTCACAATGGTGCTAGTCTAATCTTTTACTACTTTATATCTGGTGAATAGTTTATACTATTTGTCGAAGAAGGATCATTTCTGAGGAACAATAAGAACAAGTAAAAGGCTCCATCAAGAACCCTTCTCCTCTTTCTTCTGAATATGAAAACATAGAGAAGAATAGGTTCACATTCTTCTTTAACCCATAGATAGGCCTTGTGATATTCAAAATTACTTCAGTTCTTCTGATTCCTGCTAAGTAATGCATAAAATATATATACTGTTATTTCAAATTTCTAAGTTAATTTTAAACATGATAATCAGGATAAGATATTTGCAAAACATTATATGGATGTTATCAGAAGCAAATTAAAGTAAAAATAAAATAACCTTAAATTTATTTTAAAAAAAAATAGAACTTGAAATCTTTTGTCTGAGTGGCTGGTTTTGGAATACAATAGATATAATTATAGGATGAATATCAACCGTTGTCCTTATTCTAGCTGCCTTAAATGGAATCTGGAGATAATCGGTGATGGTTGGACATTATTGTTCAAACATAAGTGGCTGATTAAAACAGGAAATACTATTTCACTGTGGATTAATTAGTCCATTAGCATATTCAACATGTTCTTTCCTTCAACAAAAGCCTCTCTAGTGACATCTGATTTATTATGATTATCATTGTCGTTGTTGTTTTTGTTTTTGCTTTTGTTTTTTTTTTTTGCTGTTGTTTTGGTTGTTATTGTCAGTGGTGGCAGTGGTGAGGTTCTTGTTGTTCTCTGTAAAGGCTCACATTTCCAAATAGAAGATATCTTCTTCCAGAATTATAAGAAAAATGTTTCTTTCTTCCATTATCAGTGAAAATGCTTTAGAATATTTGAACAACTTTCTCAAATAGTTGAGTAAGGAAAACATTGGTTTTTAGATATTTTACAAATTGTTCACATATTTTTACAAACAGTGATGTGCAATAGTTAGATGTGTTGCAAGATGGCCACCACATGGATGGTAGCGTAACCATAATTAAACATAGGACCAAATTATTCTTTTCTACTCTAAGCCCAAGGCCCAAAACTTTTGAGGAGGGAGCCATTCAATTAGATCGAGCCCAGTGTGAAGGGCAAAGTTGACCTTGACAGAAATTGAACTCAATACATAAAGACAGACGAAATACCGCTAAGAATTTTGCCTAGCATGCTAATTAGAACCAAATTATTAATTAAACAGTTCCACTTACAACACATATTGAGTCATCCCATAAATAATGTTGTTTTATCAATTGAATGAACTAAAAGTCAGAGGGAGATGGAATAAACTACCTGCATCAACTTGCTATAAATGCAGGTAGTAATTTTACCTTACTTATTCTTAGTACAAGTTTTGAAGAGTGCAGTTCTATTTTAACAGTTTCTTTTTCAGAGCTATAATGGAAGTGACAAAGGAACATATTCTGCATATTTTAATTTATGAGTTCAATAAAGGTAACAATGCATCAGAAAGTGCGAGGACTATTAATGCAGTATATGGGGATCAGACAATAAGTGTAAGCCAGTGTCAACGATGGTTCCAGAAATTCTGAGTCAGAAACTACAGCCTACAAGATGAGCGCCATCCTGGAAGATCTGTAGAGCTCGGCATGGATGTCCTGCAAACCATGGGGGAATAAAATCTCATTGTAACTGTTCAGGAACTAACAGAGAAGTTTAGATTTGGTCATTCAACCATTCATCAGCACCTGCATATATATCATAACATTTCTGTTATGATTCCTAATGGAATTCACGTGACTCATGTTGTTGCACCATGAACAGGGCTTACCTCTCTTGTGGTTGTTTTTCAAGGTACAGCGTGTAGATACTCCAATGTTCTTTTTTTTTTGGAGTCATAAATAGAGGACAATAACTATGTTATATTCTTATTCCTTCTAAAGTATTCGAGCAGTTCCAAACAGTGCTGTTTTCTGCAAGTGCTCCACCACTATTGCAGCCCCTATTTGTTCCATCTACTTCTGAAGATTTTTACTCACTGTTCCCAGGGCTCCGACAATTATTGGTACTACTGCTACCTTTTTCATCGACCACAGCTGCTTAACCTCCCTAGCTAACCTGTCATATCTATCAACTTTTCTTTCTTCCTTATCGCATACCATATTGTCAGCTGGGCTTGCTATATCTATTATCCAGCATCATTCGCTTTCTTTCTCAATTAAGACTATGTCTGGCTTCCTATTCTCTTTCTCATGGTCACACTGAATCATAAAATCCCACAGGATCTTTTATTATTATTATTATTATTTTTATAACGTGCTTTCACTTCACTACCGAGCGCAGTATTATGATTATTATTATTATTATTATTATTATTATTATTATTATTAGGTGGCAAACCAATGTTATCTTGAATAAAGGTATCTGAATATTATTTATTTAAAGAATAACAGCTGTGCGTATGTCTTCAACTTTAGAACAGCTTATGTAAGCATTTCAAACAAGATTGTGAATTTCTTGTATAATTTATTTTCCCTGTCTTCAGTCTGTCAAGTTTCTCACCATTAACCTATGAATTGATCTATATTTGTATCTCCTAAGTAACTTGCTTACTTTGAATTACCAAGTTTGGAAAGAATAATAATGATAATTTCCTTGTTCTGATAAAAGAGTAAAAAAAAATTAACATTGGTTTTAATTGTACTTGCAATTAATTCTAACAATTTTACTGACATTATATCTTCTTCATCATTTGCACACAGCTGAGTGTGCAAATATATTATCTTGATTATATCAACTTCAATGGTTTAAAACTGGAATCAATAAACAAATTTTACTTGTTTTATTCTCTATTTTCCAAAAGTATGTCTGTTTGACTTTCATAAGTCACATCAAATAAAGAAACAAAAGGAAAGATTATATTACTAGTTTGTGGTTTAGATTCAACATCTAAGATAAAAATGATATCTAAATAGGAATTGCAATAAATTTAAATCAATTAATATTATTTTCTCATTTATCATTCTATTTTATTTGATTCTCTACATCAGCTTTGTTCTGCATTTTCTCTTACAAAATGATTGTCTATTATAGCAATTAACAATCTTATGTTGTCAAATCTGCCAATATATAAAAATGAGGGTGATACATTAGATAAGATATTAGACTTCTTGCACCCGGATCCACTACTGGTATTCTAGTATGTTTGAGAACAGAACGTTTTTCTAACTAAGGCAAACTGTTGGGAAGAGACAAATAATTTGAAATGCCTTTTTGTTGTAATGAGTTCCCTTGTTCGGCCCTAAGCAGTTATCCTACCTATTTAAGAATTTTGTTCGGTAGACTTTTGTTGTTATTCGGTTTTGCTATTATATGCTCATCTCCGTTTCCATCATTTTTGTATTTTGTCCATTATGCTGTCTCTGTATTTTTTGAGGCCTCAAGGCTTAAGACATTATCATTGTTGTTGTTGTTGTCATTGCAATCATCATAATATTTGACCTTCATAGAGTGGAGATGTCTTTTGGATCTTCCTTTCAAAGACATTTTATTCAAGCATTAGCTGTGGTTGCCTAAGGAGGGACTGCCCTTGATATCTAGAAGCAGATAACAAGAAAAGGAGATTTGTTTCACAAACTTTCAAGACTTTATTAACATGCATTATATTTTCACGTCCAAAATAACTGCCACACATAATTATGATACACAAGAGTAAGCATTACAGTGGATAAAAAGACAACACAATCAAAGCATACAACTAAATATACATCATCATCATCATCGTTTAACGTCCGCCTTCCATGCTAGCATGGGTTGGATGATTTGACTGGGGACTGGCAAAACCAGATGGCAAAACCAGGCTCCAATCTGATTTGGCAGAGTTTCTACAGCTGGATGTCCTTCCTAACGCCAACCTCTCCAAGAGTGTAGTGGGTTCTTTTACGTGCCACCAACACGAGGGCCAGTCAGGTGGTACTGGCAACGACCATGCTCAAAATGGTGGTTTTTACATGCCACCTGCGCAGGAGCCAGTCCAGCGGCACTGGCAATGACCTTGCTCGAATGTTTTTTCACGTGCCACCGGCACAAGTGCCAGTAAGGCGACACTGGTAACGATCACACTCAAATGGTGCTATTTACGTGCCACTGGCATGGAAGCCAGACAGCTGCTCTGGCAATGATCACACTCGGACGGTGCTCTTAGCGCTCCACAGGTGCCAGTCATCTACAAAAGGGACAGTAAATAAATAGTATAGTAGAAGCATACACACATACACACAAGCATATACACATACATTGCATCGAAATTGTATTCAAAAATTACCTTGGATAGATTTAACTTGTTAAAGTTATCCAATAATGGCTAGTGCATAAGAACTGTATCTGTAACATTCTGTTCATTTGTGGAAGTTCTGATAAAGGAAAATTTAAGAGGCTCTTAAAAGTTAGAAATGAGCAACTATGATAGTTCTTAATGAGAGGAGAAAACATCAAAGTCAGGAATGATTGAATGTATTTGGTACAAGAAAGGACTCCATTATGGAATTAAACACCCATAACTGACACACAATAACTGCCGAAACTTGGACGAAAGAACCGGTCCATGTAATGCTTATTGTTAATAGAATAAGTGAAACCAGTTGTGACATTAGCTTAATATGGCTACCTTTCTTGAAAGATAAATATAAATTATCTCAAGTTATAACCTCAATTGTATTTCTATTCATGAGAAATAAAGTCTCTGGGCTTAAATTCCATCTGATACACATCAAGGCATAAGATGCTTGGTAATAATCAAAGATCAAACTGATCACAATGTAGTGTAGATATTTATACCAAAACTCTATTTCAGCTCTTAATTTAAGGTTAACAGTCCTTTACAAATCATCAACTACTTGAATACCATTTAGACAAAGCTCCTTCCAAACCCTGTTTATAGGAAATATCAGGTCCTGTAATAATTTGTCATGTCTAGTTTACAGAGTTTTCAGACTTTTTCCTCAGCGATGATAATCAAGACCAGTTCTTTCTTTCTTCTTAGTCTAATGATAAAATCTGTAACCTAAAGTTATCTGCAGCTCATGCCAGAGATTATGGTTACAACAACACAATGCTGCATGAGATGTCTCAAATATTGTGCAGGGGGATTCATCTGCCACTCTCTTCTTATCACTGTGAGTCTTTTCATATCATCATTATCATCAGCAGCAACAACATTTAACATTTGTTTTCCAAGCTGGTATGGGTTAGATGGTTTTGCAAGAGTTGACAGGGTCAGGGTCCACACCAGATTTCATTGTCTGTTTTGGCATGGTTCCTACAGCTGGATGGCCTTCCTAATGCCAACCACTTTACAGTGTGTGTTCGGTGCATTTTACATGGCATCAGCACCAGTGTTTTTTGCATGGCACCAACACTGACAGGGTCGACAGATATCTTGCAAGATGAAAACCTTTCAATTGTGTGGGGAGGAGTAGTACTGAAGGGTGTATGGTTTTGTGCCAGTTGAAAGATTTAAGGTATAGAAGGGACTTGGTGTTGAGTGAATACATGGATACTCCAGGAAAAAGACAAAGGTGAGTGAATTAGGGAGTAAGATAAAGAGTGTGACAGGGAGAGAGATGATGCTAAAGGCATGTCATGACATATCCTTGAGGGACAGAAAAAAAAAAAACTAGGAAAATTGTGTATAATGCCACCCCCTTATGTATTTCTCACCAGACATTACAAAAGTATTACATATAATCTTTAATTTCAAGTCTCACATCACTGAGACAATGCCTTCAATTCCAAACATATTTCAACAATTTATTTCTAACTTTCAAAACTCTGAAAGTGCAACTAAAGTGTGTGAGTTATTTAGACATAGCATAAAAAAAAAAAAAAAAATGTAACTAATACAGATGTGACAGTATGTCAATCACATTATTCTATTATCTAGAGTCAATTGGTTTGAAGATAATCTGACATAAGTAATTGTGGAAATCAGTATTAATTGCTTTCATGAACTTTCAAATAGAAGTCAAAAGAAGTCTTAACTTTTTTTTTTTTTTTTCCCTATGACTTTGCAAATAAATTAGTTTAAAAAACCCAAAACAACTCACTTTATTCCAGAATGTTTTAAGTAGACATACAGATATTGAAGATAGATATTAACACAACTATTTGCAGGAAATCTTCAATTCAAGTTATCCGTTTATTCTTTTTACTTTTGCCTTATCTCCAAGTTTTTTTTTCTCCCAATAGACAAGTTTATGAATTATTTCTATTGTATTCTTGTCTACAAATTGAAATAAGGAGAATCCCTCCCTCTAGTTTCTAAAACTGTTTACTGACAGCTTTTATAGAAAAACTTACTGACACGATTTGATACATGAGGTCCTTATGCAGCTGAATCGAATCTAAACACTGAAAAAAACTCAACCAACTTCATACCACTAAATTAGTTAATAAATAAATGAAAGACAATTATGATCTTAGTATTTTTTACTTATAATTCATAATTTCCAATACAGCATTGTGTTATTTTTTAGAATAGAGAATAGCTCATTACATTCCCTTTTTCAATATACCTATCTCATTCTGTGATTTAATGGCTAACATTATCCAACAAATGCTATCATAAAATATCTTCTCTGTGGAAATATCCTCTATATAAAAAGCAATTATTTTATAATAGGCCTTGAAGTGGGTTTCATATATTTTCTTTAGTTGACATCCTGATATTTTAGCATCATGCTCATAGCCATTCACTGATTTGTCAAGCTGTTATACATAGGGGCTGGTGTGGCTGTGTGGTAAGAAGTTTGCTTCCCAACCTCATGGTTCCAGGTTCAGTCTCACTGTGTGGAACCTTGGGCAAGTGTCTTTTACTGTAGTTTTGGGCCAACCAAAGCCTTGTGAGTGGATTCGATAGATGGAAACTCATAGAAGCCCATCGTGTGTGTGTGTCTCTTTGTGTCTGTGTTTGTCTCCTATCACCACTTGACAACTGGTGTTGGTGTATTTATGTTGCCGTGGTTTAGCAAAAGAGACCGATAGAAAAAGTATCTGGCTTCATAAAAAAAAAAAGTATGGGGGCCATTTGTTCAGCTAAAATTTTACAAGGCAGTGCCCCAGCTTGGCCGCTATTTAATAACTGAAACAAGAAAAAAGTAGGAGATAGGAACAAAAACATTCTGTTAACAGTCCCTTGTTATTAGGAACAAGTTGCAATAACAAATGACATTACATCTGATGTTGTCATAATTAATTAAGAGTGAAAATACACTTCCAAAAATGTTTACAATAATCTTTTTTTAATTTAAGCTATTGTTTGAGTATTTGAATATGGCACATAACTTTTATTGGTCTTTTTCTGTTCACTTAATCAAACAGGTTTCTTTTCTATATGCAATTTTTTTTTTGTTAGAGCAGGCCAAGCACTTAATTGCAAAAACACAATTGCTCTCCATCTGATCTGAGTGTGGGTTTCTCTTCCAAGCTCTCTGGATAAGGATTCTTCTCCTTTCTGACATCACAGATATTAAAAATGGTAACCCATGAATTTCTCACAATGCAACATAATTGATTACTGAGAGAGAGAGAGAGAGAGAGAGAGAGAGGGGGGAATGAAAGACAAGAATAATCTCTCATACATGACTTTTACTTTATTTGTTGACCCAGAAGGGACGAAAGGCAAAGTTGATTGCAGTAGAGTTCTATCTGATCACTCTACTAATTTACTGCTAAACGGAAAAAAAAAAAAAAAAATTAATGGGAAACATATGTAATCACATACATAAAAGTCAAAATTATCAGAGAGGTGGAAATAAAGTCTTCATCTCTTGTTAATATCAAAGTAATATTATTATTATTATTATTATGTTGTTATTTTTCTTCTTTCTTCAAATTTTCTTCCATTTCTCACCAAGTGTTTTCCGTACACCTAGGGTAGAGAAACCCGTTGTATGCATTCCCAGTTTACACACGCAAATTCACAGGTAAAACATGTATTTAAGAAAAAAAAAAAAATTTCATGAATAGATGTTATTTTCACAGCGATAATGCTCTTCTCAGTACATATTATTATTATTATTATTATTATTATTATTATTATTATTACTATTATTATTATTATTATTGTTGTTCAGAAGTTTTATTTTTATAACGCGCTTTCTCTTCACTACTGAGTGCAGCTCTGTGTGCTTAGGGTATGTGCTGTGGTTTGCTGTGGTGCTCTTATGGTTACTGTATTCAATGTGCTTTGCGTAGGATGTGTGCAGTGCCTAATAGTGCTACTTTCTTTGTGTTATATATATATTTGTAAGTCCTGCTGTTTTTGTTATGTTTTTATCATACCTAATGCGCCCACTACGATAGGAATTGTTTCTGTTTTTAGACTCCACATTCGAGTTACTTCTATTTCCAGGTCTTTGTATTTTGAAAGTTTCTCCATTTCTTTTAGAGAAACGTTGTCATCTGTTGGTATTGATACATCAATTAGAAAACATTTTTTTCTTCATGATCTCTGACAACTATATCTGGCCTATTGGCCTCAATTTCTCTATCTGTGTGTATTAGCATATCCCATAGTATGGTTGCTTTCTCATTTTCTGTTACCTTTTCTAGTATGTACTTATACCATCTTTATTACTATTATTATTATTATCATTATTATTATTCTCATTATTATTATTATCATCATTATTATTATTGTTGTTGTTGTTGTTAACATTTCATTTCTCAGAGATCTCTGCCTTACTTGCTCTGGTTGATTCTGTGAGAGTGCACAACAACCTGTTGTCAGAGGTTTCACAGAGTCTCCTTCCAAGACTTGCTACTTGAATTTTTACTATCATGGAAGATACTTAGCACCCAATCACCCCCACTATCACCTAATTAATCACTATTATTATTATTATTATTATTTGATGGAAACTCACACCTTATTTTGCTGAGTATGATGGAAGGTGTCAGCTGTCCGCAGCCAGCAGACTAAGGTGACCCTTGTTTACTGGTCATGCTTCAAGAACTCTGGGAAGAATTCTTGCAGTTCCAAGCAATGCTGGTTTTTGTAGGTCTTTTATCTTTATATCTGCACCAATCTTTTTGAGCTATGTTGGTAGTTGACTGCTGATATTTGCAAATGTGCCAATTACTATTGGTGCCACGTCTACTCTCCTCATTGACCACAACCTTTGTATTTCTCACTTCAATTTTCGTGCAAAAGTTGGTTTAATCGCTCTTCATGGAACTCAACTGGATGGCCAGAATGAGGTGCATCTTTGAGGTCAAAATTTCCATTTTTGAACTTGGCATACCAATCATGAGTGCTTCTTTCAGCTATGGCACCCTCTCCATACACATCACAAATGTCGTGAGCAGCTTTTGCAGCATTAGAACCTTGATTAAAAGCAAAAGAAGGAGGTGTCGAAAATACTCGTCTTTCTTAACTTGACATTCCAATTTAATGATCTGAAAATAAACAAAAATTAACTAAATTTAACTAGAAAAAAAAAATAGATTCCAAAATGATTCAAAAATAGAATTCTTAAGAAAAATAGATTCCAAAATTTAAAAACGCAATAAATTCCAAAATCTTAAAAAACGGCAGGAACTTAGTTGCCAACCCAATATATATATATATATATATATATATATATATATATATATATATATATATATATATATCATCATCATCATTGTCATTTAACATCGTCGTTTAACATCTGCTTTTCATGCGAGCATGGGTTGGATGGCTTGACGGGGGCTGGCCAAGCAGAAGACTGCACCAGACTTCTGTGTCAGTTTTGGCACAGATTTCCTGGCTCGATGCCCTCCCTAACACCATCCATCCAGTAGAGTGGACCAGGAGTTTTTTTATATGGCACCAGCACAGGCAAGGTCAGTTTTGGCATGGTTTTTGCAGCTGGATTGCCCTTTCAAATGCCAACCACTTTACAGTGTGGACTGGGTGCTTCTTTACATGGCACCAACATTGGCAAAGGTCACCAAGTAACTTGTAAGACAAGGAATCTTTGAAAGAGGAGGGGGGGCATTGGAGGAGGGGATCTTGTGTCAGAGGATGAAAGGTTAGAGTGTGACAGAAAGACAGAGAGACACAAACAGGTGTCTTGCCGTAGAGGAAATACGTGGTTACCTGGCCAGAGAGAGGTGGGGAGGGAGTTAACAAGAATGAGAACAGAAACAGGTGTGCTGCTGTAAAGGAGATGCATGGAGATACAACCTGAGGGAAGAGCAGGAGAAGGAGAGAGGGACAGAGAGGAGAAGATAGCAAAGATGCAAGAGGGCGCAGGAGAGAGAGATGGAGGCAAAGTGCTGGGCTATACTCACAAGAAACGGGAGTGTATATATGCTTACATGCATGTATATGCATCTCTCTCTCTATGTTACTCTCTGACTCACTCTCCTTTTTTTCCAACAAGGGCAATCCATTTATATACAGTGAGACGCCTGTCTCTGTCCCTCTATACCTTTAATCTCTCAAATGGCACAAATCCACCCCCCTCAATACCACTCCCCTTTCTCAATTGAGGATTTTTGCTTGTTTTTGTCTTGCAAGATACTTGGTGACACTATCGGCGATGGTGCCACATAGAAAGCATGCAGCCCGCTCTGCAAAGTGGTTGGCTGTAGGAAGGGCATCCAGCTGTAGAAACCATACTAAAGTAGTCAATGGAGACCGATATGGTTCCTGGCTTTGCCAGCTTCTGTCAAAACCCTTTCAACTCATGACAGCATGGAAAACAGTTGTTAAGTCAAGATGATGATGATGATGATACATAAGTGTAATATTTTCACATTCTCAAAATGTACTTATGCTTTTAAAATGTCTGTGCTGGTGACACGTAAAACGCACCCATTACAATCTCAGAGTGGTTGGCGTTAGGAAGGGCATCCAGCTATAGAAACTTTGCCAGATCGGATTGGAGCCTGGTGCAGCCTTCTGGTTTGCCAGTCCTCAGTCCTCAGTCAAACTGTCCAACCCATGCTAGCATGGAAAGCAGACGTTAAACAATGGTTTATGATCATGATCATGATATCTCTTTTAACAATTATTTCTAAGTTTGAATTATCGGATTTAAATGTTATAAGCAAGAATGCATTGCAGAATTATTGGGACAATTGTCATTTGCAGCTGGTTAGAGTTATTTCTACTCTAGCCATTCAACAATGAGTTATGCCATTTTTAGGCATTTAACAGGAAGATGCCACCATTTTAGTGATCATTAAAGTATCCAAACCTAAATGATATTTGGCTAATTAACCACTTATTAATATATATTCTTAGACACACACTGGGCAAAATGCTTAGTGGTATTTCATCTGTCTTTACATTCTGAGTTCAAATTCAGCTGAGGTCAACTTTGCCTTTCATCCTTTCGGGGTTGAAAAATTAAGTACCAGTTGAACACTGGGGTCGATGTAATCAACTAGTCCTCTCTGCAAACATTCTGGGTTTTGTACCTAGAGTATATATTCTTAGACAATTTTGATGCTAGATTTGGAAATTTCCTGGCATTAAATGAAATTTTTATTTCTTACACATTGCTGTCATCTTTTATATCTTCTATCTTTTACTTGTTTTAGTCATTAGACTTTGGCCATGCTGGGGCACTACCTTGAAGAATTTTAACTGAACAAATCAACCCTAATACTGAGTTTGTTTTTAAAGTCTGTTACTTATTTCATTGGTCTCTGAGGACGTAAACACACCTACACCGGTTGTCAAATGGTGGTGGGTAACAAACACAGACACAAAGATAAACACACATTGGTATTATCATCATCATCATTATCAACATCATCATCGTTTAACGTCCGTTTTCCATGCTAGCATGGGTTGGATGGTTCGACCGGGCTCTGGGAAGCCAGGAGGCTGCACCAGGCTCCAATCTGATCTGGCAGTGTTTCTACAGCTGGATGCCCTTCCTAACACCAACCCCTGTGTGAGTGTAGTGAATGCTTTTTACGTGCCACCGGCACAGGGGCTGGAGGAGGCTGGCAATGGCCATGATCGGTTGGTGCTTTTTGCGTGCCACCGGCACGGAAGCCAGTCAAGGCGGCACTGGCATCGGCCATGTTCGGCTGGTGCTTTTCACATGCCACCGGCACAGGTATCACAACTACAATTTCCATTTGATTTTCATTTTGATGTTGGTGTACTTGACTCTGTAGGTCTC
Source organism: Octopus bimaculoides (assembly GCF_046866305.1). Lineage (NCBI taxonomy): Eukaryota > Metazoa > Mollusca > Cephalopoda > Octopoda > Octopodidae > Octopus > Octopus bimaculoides. The sequence continues at coordinate 6,589,455 of NC_142929.1, forward strand.
CTCAAGCACAGCAGGTCGCCCTACAATCCAAGGTATGCATGACAACCAATATTTTTAGACGCAGTTCACCACTGCTCATAGCATACACCTGCTATGACCTTTTACAAAAAGTTTTGTCTTCTTCAACTCAATGAAGGAGATCCTCCTCAGTTGAAACCCGACCATCTTTTCTGAGACTCTACACACTTTACTTCCAAGCATCATTATAAACATTATAAAAGAGAGCAAAAATGTTATAATTTTGTGTGCAGGCACAACAGAGGCGAAGGTCAATCTGTGCCAAGTGGCTTCACCCTGCATATTTTAATTCTGTTGCCATAGTAACAGTAACAGTCCCAATACGTTTTAATCAGACCACCTATAATATCTACAAAGAGATAGAAATTTCTTCACCTCACAACAGTATATGTGTGTGTCGCAAGCCACTGATGGAGCTTTTTTGACCTGCTAGACATAGCAGCCAAATCTCCTCAAAACACATTCTGACATCTTTAATAAAACAAACAAAAAATGTACAGATTGGGTAACGTGGTTTTGTTACATTTGGTCTGAAGAAATGGAAGGAAAAAGATCCATTTAGGCATTGCTCTGCTCGGAATAGGGCTGACCTGGGGCTAAACATTAACAACAGTCCCTACTATTATCAAACATTGACAACAACAATCCAATGAGGGATCCTCTAATTAGTCAATTAACCAGCTAAAAATAACAGTTGCTCTCCTTCAAGTTACATTCTGTTGTCTTAAAAAGGACTATGTACACAATATTGTGTAGTCCTAGATATACTACGTCTGAAAATAAGTTGGTATGGACAAGCTAGAACAATATTTATGATAATATAAACAGCAACAAGAACAACAATGTTAAATTTCTATTGCTAATATTTGATCTTTTTTTGTTGTTGTTTCTTTTTTTTGTTGCCTTCGAAATGTTTCTCATTTCCTGTCTTCTTTCCAAGCAACAACAACAACTACAACAACACTCACAAAGAAGACAATAATAAAAATAAAATATTTCCATAAATCTCACCTCGGCAACATCATTAAAAACCGTATATCATGAACAACAACAACAGCAACAACAACATCGAATGCAACTGCCATAAAGTCACCAATATTAAAAATAGCAACCATAGCAGGTGTGGCTGGGTGGTAAGAAGTTTGCTTCCCAACCACATGGTTCCAGGTTCAGTCCTACTGCTTGACACCTAGGCTAAGTGCCCTTATATTATATGCACAAGTGACCAAAACCTTGTGAGTGAATTTGGTAGATGAAAACTGAAAGAAGCCCCTGATATATATATTCTTTTATTCTTTTACTTGTTTCAGTCATTTGACTGCAGTCATGCTGGAGCACTGCTTTTAGTCAGACAAATCAACCCCAGGTCTTATTCTTTGTAAGCCTAGTACTTATTTTATCGGTCTCTTTTGCTGAAACGCTAAGTTACGGGGACACAAACACACCAACATCAGTTGTCAAGCAATGGTGAGAGAGGACAAACAGACACACAAACATATATATTTATACATATATGACAGGCTTTTTTCAGTTTCTGTCTACGAAATCCACTCACAAGGCTGTGGCCAGCCTGAGACTATAGTTGAAGACACTTGCCCAGAGTGCCATGCAGTGGTACTGAACTCAGAACCATGGGGTTGGGAAGCAAGCTTCTTACCACACAGCCACACCTGTATGATATGGATATATCATATGTTCTTGTGTCTGCATTTGTCCCCCACCACGTGTTGACCAGTGTTGCCCTGTAACTTAGCAGTCTGGCAACAGAGACTATTAGAAGACGTACCAGGTTTAAAAATAAAATAAAATAAACGGGAATCGATTATTTCAACTAAAATTCCTCAAAGTAGGACCCCAGCATCTCTCTCTCTCTCTCTCTTGTGTCATGCCCAATTCATGCCGCTGATGAACCATGGTTTGTTCCTCCTTCATTTATTTCTGTCTCACAACATCACCCAAGTCTTTCTCGCTCTGCACATTCATTCTCTTCATCCAGTCGAACATCTTCAGCCTCTGCCTTCCTCTCGCTCTCCCTCCCACCAGCTCAGTCTCCTCCATATAACGCTCCAATCCGTCATCCTCTCTGAGAAAATGACCAACAAATCTCCACTGTCTCTTTCTCTCTGATAGTATCCATCAACTGTCTCTTCACTTTCATCTTCTTCATCACTTCCACATTCGTCACCCTCTGTACCCATGAGATTCTCAGCATTTTTCTATAAAACCATATTTCTGCAGCTTTCAGTCTCTTTTCCATGACCTTACTTATCGTCCAAGACTCACATCCATATGGACATCCATATGGACATCCATACTGCTGACTAATGACTGAAACAAAAGATGAAAGAGAGCAACTCTGAAGAGGAGGTTCCACATTGTCATTCCAACAGTTAGAAATAGCAGCCAGTCTCTGTCAAAAAATAGACTTTAGCCTTAAAAAGAAAAATACATGGGATAATGTGGCTGAAGGTTCCTTATTTTTAGGAAAAAGATGGGATGGTCACTGTTGGAATTACTATGCTTTTGATCATAGACCTACTTGATCAGGTATAATTTAGGGTTAAAGAACAATGATAAAACCAGTAACAAATCCAACAACAACACCAGCCAAAGTGGGGCCCTGTATGGTCGACTAAGAATATCCGCTTCCACATGTGTCGTGTCCATTCTTCAATCTCTGGCAAAAGACATTAATTCTATGAGCAAAGTTTGGCTTTATGATAATGCATAAGATGAAGAAACATGGCCAATAAAAGAAATGATTACAGAATATTTTCAGTATTGATTTTATGTGCTGGGTGATATTAAAGAATATGTGTTAGATAACCAACTAAACATTAGAGACACTAATAAGAACTAGCAAAAGAGAAAGAAACATTGGCAGAAGCATGTCTGCCAAATAGATGATATTCATAAATTTAATTCAAAAGGTAGGCAAAATAAATAAAAGATACTTATTTGTATAAATTAAATTCAATCTCTGAAATAGAAGCCGTCATCTTTGTTGTCAGTCGTCATTGTCATCATTTTACATCCATTTTCTATGTTGGCATGAGTTGAACGATTTGACAAAAGCTGGAGAGCTATGTCAGGCTCCAATTGTCTGCTGCTTTGGCATGGTTTCTACTGCTGGATGCCTTTCCTTATGCCAACGACTTTCCAAAGTGTACTCGGTCATTTCATGCAGCATCGCCATGGATTGACTCATAAAATGTCACAGAATATCATCAATGCAAAACCTGTTGACCATCAGACAATTATATCCAAGACTTTAAATGTTAAAAAAATCCTTTCAAATATTAAACACCCATGGATTCACGGCTTGTCCTCGGTGTACATTGCATGAAATATGCACGAGGGAAGTTTTACACTGGATATTTCTGCAGAAGGCATTGAAGTTGGCCCATATGCAATTCAATCACATATTAACATGGCTATGGCTATTTTCATCCAGGAAATACTTAATGATGTCTGGACTTGACTATGATTGCTTAGTAACCCCCTTCGGACTCAACCTTTGGCACACGCTACATTTTGAAAATGTGAAGACACATGGCATTAGAAGTTTGAGATATTGCACTCATGATCCCAAGATCATGGTTTTGACTCTCAGACTGGCTGCGCATTGTGTTCTTCAGGAAAATGTTTCATTTCTTGCTGCACCAGTCCACTCAGCTGTAAAGGGGTGCACCCAGCTATGGACTAGACTTTCAATCACAAGGAATGTTAGCCTGTTCACCTCGCCAGCAATGTGGCATCGTTTGTAAGCTGAAATAATGTGAAACATACCATGACCAGCATGTACAAAAACATCTGATAGTCTATTCCAGTGCTTCTTAAACTATGAGTCACAACCCCAAATGGAATCACAAAGCGAAATGCTGGGGTTGCAAAAATTAGATTCAAACATTTGAATTTTAGTTTAGCTGTTATTTCACAAATGCACAAATAATAAAACTACTTTTATTTTGACAAATAATATAACTACTTTATTTCATATGTTCAGCAAAAAAAAAAAAAAATGATTTATGCATTTATTTGTATGTTTTGTTTCATATCTAATACCTGGTGTCGCAAAAATCTCGTGAACAAAAATGGTGTCATGAATGAAAAAAGTTTAAGAAGTGCTGATCTATTCAATACTGTGATACTGTAAATTCGAAAATTAATGTTAAAACAATGCTGATTATAATCCTTTTCTTTACTCTGAGTAAAGAAGATCATAAAAGATATGTCAATAATTAGTTAAATATATAACAATAGTTATACATAAATCAATCAATATTTTTTTATTAATAATAAGTCTTATCTTTTGCTTAGGACATGAACAACTTTTGTAATAAAAAATGTGTAATCACCTTATCTTGCTCTTATTTAATGTTGGTACTTTATTAGAAACATGAAAGGCAAAACAGATTCTAACATTCAAAATCAGTAAATAGAGACATTTACTCTAGCATATTTTTTCCCCCTAATAACACTCTGCCAAAATTAATATAGTTTGTATCTGAAGTTGTTCACATATAATAGCTGAAGCAAAATCCACTATTTAGCTTAACCCTTTAAGTCTCAGAGTAATTAAATTTCTACCACCTGACTGGCCCTCGTGCCAGTGGCACGTAAAAGCACCCACTACACTCTCGGAGTGATTGGCGTTAGGAAGAGCATCCAGCTGTAGAAACTCTGCCAGATCAGATTGGAGCCTGGTGTAGCCATCTGGTTCACCAGTCCTCAGTCAAATTGTCCAACCCATGCTAGCATGGAAAGTGGACGTTAAACGATGATGATGATGATTGAAAATAGGTTTAAAAAAAGAAAAAAATAATTATTAAAACTCCTTTACTTCAAATAGAAATGAAAATATTCAGTGTCCTATTTATAGGACAGTGGGACTTAATGGGTTAAAATATGATGTCTGCATCTTATTTCCTAAGCTGTTTACAAAGGATCATATTTTCCTGTACGTATTCTCAGCTATTTAAATGGTTGGCCACTGATTTGCAGGTTTTCTATCAACAAAATTTGTTGCAATGAATCTTGAAATATCCAGTTGAGCAGAAGATATACACATTACCATTTCTGGAATTTTATGTACATGTACACCTTGTTTTACTTTCACAAATGTCTTTAGAGAATGGATCGTTCTTGGTTTGCTTGTTTGCTTTGAACCACTTGTTGTTCACAACTCTAAATATTAAGAAATAGATGTTTAAATATTCAGAGGGGTGCAAAAGTTGGTATTCAGTTACAAAAAAAAAAAGGAAACACATACAATACTCATTTATTTTTATCAAAAAAATTAAAAGTTACAATAAAAGTACTATTATAGTCATGATAAATGTATTATTATATTATGAAAATATCAAAAATGAAGCTATCTTTTAATTTTATTTTTGATAATAATAAATGAGTATTGTATATGCTTCCTTTTTTCATAACTGTACACATACTTATATATTATTTACATTTGATGGATATTTGTTCTCATCTTGTTTGTTGTTAACACAATGTTTCGGCTGATATACCCTCCAGCATTCATCAGGTGTCTTGGGAAATTTCAAACCTGGGTTCTCGTTCCTAAGGTATTTTTTGTTGTTGTTGTTGTTATCATTATTATTATTATTATTATTATTATTATTATTATATGCCCACGGGCATATGGCATAGTGTTCAAGAGTGCAGGCTACTAACCCCAAGATTCCGAGTTTGATTCTAAGCAATGACATGAATAATAATAATAATAATAATAATATCAGAAAAATACCTTAGGAATGAGAACCCAGGTTTGAAATTTCCCCAAGACACATGATGAAAGCTGGAGAGTATATCAGCCGAAACGTTGTGTTAACAACAAACAAGATGAGGACGAATATCCGTCAAATGTAAATAATGTACATAATTTCTCATCTCTTAAATATAGAACTGTATACATACTTTTGCACCGTCCCTTTCAGTTCTAATGGCTCCCTTAAAACTCAGTGTGAATCATTATGATGATGATAACTTTTTTCTTTCCAATATTCAAATGGCTTCCAGTCCTCCAATGTCAACTTTTTCTCAACTATAGCTTTAATCTCCATGCTTTCCAAACCTGTTGACTGTTCACCTCTACATCAAGACATCGAGTTGTTTCTGAAAGAGGGGAAACACAAAACTCATCAAACTGAGCCCAAACAATGTGTGTGTGTGTGTGTACATATATAATTGTGTTTAACTGTCTCCTTGCCTTGACTTCATGTGATTGTTGTAAACGAATATCACCGACATGCATGTGGTGTCCTCCATTTCATCTTCCCTAACAATAGTTGGTCATGGGGAAATATTACCAGGCTCAGAATCAGATGAGAGTTGGTGATGAGAAGAAGAGCATCTGGCTGTAGAAAATCTGCTTCATAAACATTTTATCTCTGATCTACACAAGCATAGAAAAATGGACATTAAAACGATGATGACGTTGGTGGTGGTGATGATGATGTTGGTGGTGTTGATGATGATGATGACGATGGTGATGGTGATGATGATGATGGGCGTTTTACAACATAACTTGATTAAAGTGAAGTGTTAAGGGCAATAGATGGAGTGAAATACGGGCAATAAAAAACCAGTGAAATTCAAAGTCAAGCTAATGCTGGGTTTAATATATTTAAAATGTAGATTCTGAACATAACCAAACATAAGTTTATCACTTCATCTTTATAACAAATGAAAGGAAGATAATCTTCCCACTAACCTGCTCACCCATTTATTTTCACCCAAAACTGTTTTGGTATAAAATATCTTTATAATGAGGCGCAAGAAAAGAGCATAATTGCATTGACTTGGACAAAACTGAACTGCACTAGACCAGACTGGAATGCATTAGCAAAATATGTGATCACATAATATTCCAAACTGATTTTGTATGACTTGTGTATTATTTGATTCCATGTATTCATAATTTGAAGCAGAAAACAAGGGAGATATAATTAAATATTTATTCTATGTTCACTCGGCTTAGAATACATTCCAGTTTTGATGTGTTGTAAGAGAAATTTCACACATGGGCGATAAATATGTGAACTCTTGTTATCTATTTTATATCACAATTGGTGAAAAATAGTATCATTGTTAAGAGGCTTTCAAAGGGCCAATCACTGGTGCCTTGCATTTTGATGGCTTGAGTTACAAGGGGCTATGTGTAATTTAGTGCATACGAACTTGTTTTCTTATAGATACTGGTAGCGAAAAAAATGCATACATTCACACAAGCAAACCCAGACGATACATGTCATCCGCCTCGTCATCGTCATTTAATATATATCTGCCATACTGGGGTAGGCCAATATTCCTTCTGATTGGAAGACTATTCCATCACAGGGTGATCTATTCACTGCTGAGTGGACTGGACCCATGGGAAATGAAGTGTTTTCCTCAAGAATACAATACACTACCTAGTCTGGGAATCAAACCCACGATCTAGTGACTGTGAGTACAATATTGAAACCACCAGGTCATGCACCTTTATATAATTATATATATAGTCGTGGCCTATGCCAATGGCGCCTCATTGGTGGCATTGGCATAGGCCACATTGGCATAAGCCACCTGTGCTAGTGACATGTAAAAAGCATCATTCGAGCATGACTGATACCAGTGCTGCCTGACTGGCTTCTGTGCCAGTGACAAGTAAAAAGCACCCACTACACTCTTGGAGTGGTTGGCGTTAGGAAGGGCATCGACCTGTAGAAACTTTGCCAGATCAGATTGGAGCCTGGTGCAGCCTCCTGGCTCACCAGTCCCCAGTCAAACCGTCCAACCCATGCCAGCATGGAAAGTGAACATTAAACAACAACAATGATGATGATGATGACATATATGAATATATATATATATATATATATATATATGTGTGTATGTATGTATATGTATATATATTCATATACACATGTATTTATGATATATATATATGTTGATATGTGTGTGTGTGTGTGTGCTCTCTTCCACAAGCCCCTTCCTACACAGCTACTCCGCCTGTCTGACTACACCACCCCTAACTCTCATTTGCATTACTCCACCTACTAAAGAACAAAAAAAAAACAAAACTATACAATGCCAAAAAAGATCAAAGTAAGCCACAGTGTGATGACAGCTGGCCAGCCAAAACTTTGAACCATTGTCAAGCTTTTATTAGTCAAAATTAATAAAACACATACAGATACGTGTGTATATGTGTGCGTATGGGTGTGTATGAATATTTATCTGTCTATCTATCTATCTATCTAGCTATATATATATATATATATATATATATATATATATATATGATTATATATATATATATATATATATGATTATATATATATATATATATATATATGATTATATATATATATATATATATATATATGATTATATATATATATATATATATATATGATTATATATATATATATATATATATATATATGATTATATATATATATATATATATATATGATTATATATATATATATATATATATATGATTATATATATATATATATATATGATTATATATATATATATATATATGATTATATATATATATATATATATGATTATATATATATATATATATATGATTATATATATATATATATATATGATTATATATATATATATATATATGATTATACACATATATATTAAATTATATATAAATACACATATATATACATATATCAATTGCTAGTGACAGAAGCAGTATTAATAGCAAAAAGCAATCTTTATGACTTACTTAATACAAATGTTTTATTAAAACACTGAATACTGCATTATTTACTTTTAGAGGTCCTTTATATGGACTCACGGTGCATAAAAGCACTCATATTTATATTGTTGCTAGACAAGGATCATCTGGTGTAGGTACTGGAATTGCCAGACTTTGACTGTCAGCCACTGATGAAACTGAATGAATCGAAATACATGATCTGGTAGTTCTTGCACCTGTAACAGGTGATTCTCGCCTGCTTCCAATTTAACTAGGAGTGCTTTTATGCACCATTTGTCCACATGAGGGATCCTCTCAAGATAAATGATGTAGTATTCTATGTTCTAACAAAACAGTTATGTTAAGGTGGTCATAGGCCTGGGTGTATATGAGACAATCTCTATCATCCATTTTTTTTTACGAGGGCATAGCCACAACAAGACCGGTAGAATGCAGTCACCGTATTCCCTACATGGCATAAGAGGTGACTAAAAGGGGCAGGGGCAGAGGGACCGAGAATCTATTCCTCCTAGTAATTTCATATTCCTAAAAAGACAAGGGGTGGGAGAAGGTTAGCACCTAATCTCACCCAAATATTAGGGTCATGGTTTGAGTTCCAATACGTGTGTGTATGTAAATAAAGGAAGAAGTAGAAAATCAGGTGGGATTAAATGTGATGATTTATTCAATACATTAAAGAGTATTGAAATACATCATCATCATCATTTAACGTCTATTTTCCATGCTGGCATGGGTTGGATGGTTTAACTGGGGATTGACAAACCAGGAGGCTGCACCAATCTGATCTGGCAGTGTTTCAACAGCTAGATGTGTTTCCTAGCACCAACATCTCTGAAAGTGTAGTGGGCGCTTTTTATGTGCCATCGGCATGGGAGCTAGTGAGGCGGCACTGGCGTCGACCACGTTCAGATAGTGCTTTTTACTTGCTACCAGCACAGGAGCCAGTCGGGATGGGGAGACTGGCATCGACCATGTTCGGACAGTCCCACCTGACTGGCTTCCATGCTGGTGGCACATAAAAAGCACCATTCGAGCATGATCGATGCCTGTGCCACCTGACTGGCTTCCATGTCGGTGGCACATAAAAAGCACCATTTGAGCATGACCGATACCAGTTCCACCTGACTGGCTCCCATACCAGTGTCACATAAAAGCACCCACTACACTCAGAGCAGTTGGCGTTAGGAAGGGCATCCACTTGTAGAAACCTTGCCAGATCATATTGGAGCCTAGTGTGCAGCCTCCTGGCTTGCCAGTCCTCAGTCAAACTGTCCAACCCATGCCAGCATGGAAAACAAATGTTAAACGACGATGATGATGATGATTTCTTTATTGATTATTTTTACAAAGAGCTGGGTGTAATCTGAGAGAGATTTGGCTGGCAGACTTCATAAATTTGAGCGACCATTTAAAGGTTTCCTTGTGGGTTCTTTTCTAATTATTATTTTACTTGGACTTTCTTGTAATTACACACACTTGTATACAAAAATGCACATTTCATCCAACCCATGTCAGCATGGGAAATGGGCATAAAACGATGATTATGATAATGATACGCGTTGCCTACTGCTTTCTACTCCTTAATGGAACCATAGGGGTATCGTCGTGATGTACTGTGAGTCTTGCACATTCATAAACCTGGCAATGTCCATTTCTCTTCCGGCCTGATCATATCTAATTTCTTCTAGAGGAGAGAAAGACAGATGAAAACAAAGGAAGTGTGTGTGTGAGAGAGAGAGAAAGAGAGAGAAGAATTTCTCTTTGTCCAGTGGTAAGTAAGGGCAATTATTTATCAGCCCTGAAAGGATGAAGTACAAAGTTGACCATGGCAGAACTTGAACTCAAAACACAGGCACTCATGATTAGTGAAAAGTTATCTGTCCAATACTCTAATGACTCTGCCAATTGACTGCCTTATATGTGTGTGCTTTCATACATACATACACAGACACACACACACACACATACATATATATATATATATACATACCTATGTATGTATACACACACGCAACCACACACGTTTTTTGTGAAACTTATACTATTTATAGTAAATTTTTGTTGTGCTTTTTAGATGTAATTATATTTGCATATATTTTTATTGTAATGCAGATACATGTCTAAAGTTGAACTTTTTCCAAGTTTCTATGCAGCATAAAGCATTTGAGATTTACTGCTGATTTAAATTTTTTTTGACTTAGAAAGATATTGTCTTTAGGATGTATTTTATATATTTTCTTGTCATTATAATTTGATATGCAACACATGAAATAGAAACAATTCTAACAGAAATGTATATTTATTCAGCGAGAGATTTAGAGGAAGTCATGTTTCTTGTTTAGTGGATTTGTGTTCCAATGAAAATGGTGTCTGCTTGGACCAACATTTTTCAACGTATTTTTCCGGTGGCCCACTTTTTAATAACAGATTTTCTAATGTTTCACTTTTTAATAATAGATTTCCTAATGTCTCACTTTTTAATAACAAAAAATCTGGTGCCCATCAACATTGTTTTTATATAGAAAAACGATTTTTAATTCAGTTACCTGGTTGATGAATACCTCAACTCTTTTAGCGAGAACCCTGTGCCTGGTGCATACGGCATAGACCCTTGATTTGAGGAGACGATTTCGTTAACTTCAGCTGTCAATCGCCACATTTTGTAAGTTCAAGTCGGTTTCTCTTGGCTTCCAGCAAATTGTCAACTGCACTGAATCCACATTTGACCAAATAAGATGAAGGAAAATGAATCAATAATTCTCTTGGACAATAGATATTGAAACAGAGAAACAAACGCCTAACAGATGCAGATACCTCACACAGTACTCTGATTGGTCGTAGCTACATCGATTCCCATGGTTTAAATATAAATATTGATTGGCAATATATTTCTTTCCTATTTCAATGTCCAAAGATAGGCTTAGGGTCAACAAATGTGCGCTCAAGTCACTTTCAAAAAGTTTCACGGCCCATGCTCACACCTGCCCCACCCTAATTTCCCCACTCTCCACATTGGGAGACACGGGCCTGGACCAACATGTAAGCATGGAGCTGGCTTATGCTTTCCTTACCAGCTCTATGGAAATGGACTTTTCAGTTCGATTCCAGCATCTCTGATGGACTGTCTTTGAGATATGTTAATGGTCAAAGAAAAAGATGCTGGAAATTTAAGATGAAAGTTGATTGAACTGAAATAACATGTTTGATATGATGAGGAGAACCTGCAGGATGAAGATATCACCCTTCAGACAACCAATCATCATGATGGCTTTAAACACTGGTGCTATATAAAAACCACCCAGTACACTCTGTAAAGAGGTTGGCATTAGGAAGGGCATCCATAGAAACTTTTCCAAAACTGCCAGTGGAATCTGGTGAGGCTTCTGGCCTTACCAGCTCCGGCAAACCATTAAGCCAGTCCCAGCGTGGAAAACGGAAATAAGTTATTTCTTATTAAACATAAATCAAGATCGCAATCAAAATGGAAATTGTAGTTGTCGCTGATGCCAGTGCTGCCTGACTGGCTCCCCATGCTGGTGGCATGTGATAAGAACCATTCAAGCTTGGGTCGATGCCAATGTCACCTGACTGGCTGCCTGTGCCAATGGCACATACAAAAGCACCATCCAAACGTGGTCGATGCCAGTCTCTGCTCGACTGGCTCCTGTGCCGGTGGCATGTAAAAAGCACCATCCGAACGTGGTCGATGTTAGTGCCGCTTGACTGGTACAAGTCTTATTTCATGAAGACAATTCGTGTATAGTTCTGCAAATTATATTGATCCTAGAGCGTCTATGCTGACGAGAACACGGATGTTGTTACGTAAGTAAAATGTTAATGTTCGAAACTGCAGTCCATGGATAATTCTTTATTCTGTATATTTCTCATTTTGTCCTGTTCGGGTGTTTTTGTGAAATTTTTCTGGAGAACATTATTTTTCTTTGTGGTTGGGTTGTTGATGACCTCTTTCTAGCATATTGGATGTCCACCTAGTGGTCATCCCTTATACACGTGTAATACAATATATAAATAGACAGACAGACAGGTAGATAGATAGATAGATAGATAGGCAGGCAGGCAGGCAGGCAGGCAGGCAGGCAGGCAGACAGACAGACAAATAGATAGATAGATACACAGAGAAATAGACATAGACATATAGATATACTGTACAAGGTGTTTGGGCTCAATCAACATGCATGTATGTACACACATAGATATACAAGGTGTTCAGGTTAAATTTATCTGTTCGCATAAAAGGGAAAAAACACAATATCCCAGCCAAAACTAAAAGTATTTTTAAAATATCAAGAAATATCAATTAGATAATGGCTGGGAGATAACAGTTTACTGAAAGTATATAATATGGATAATGAAACGAATGGCTTACACCTGGTAGCTTACTGGTAAAGTACTCACGCCATGCAGCTTACCCGAGGGCCTTTATGCATCCATATTTGTTACCGGTTATTTTTAATACTTTTCTCGCAAGATTACATGTTCGTTTCTCTTCTTGCCATCTGGGATTTTATTTTTGATTTTCTATGTAAATGAAGATATTTCCTCCGTCTGGCTGCTTCTCTCTATAAAACAGAAAGTTACATTGCGGAACAATCATTTTAAACGAGTTGTATTTATTTATCACCCGATGCTCTTGAACCAGTTGCTGAGTGTCCCACCCAAACGGAATCGATGCTAGATGTGTTGAAACAATTGTCATGATTAATAATAAATTCTTGTATATTCCATCTTCCGTCTTTCATTTGCCATATCTTTACTCTTTACACTTTTACTTATTTCAGTCATTTTTGACTGTGGCCATGCTGGAGCACCGCCTTTAGTCGAGCAAATCGACCCCAGGACTTATTCTTTGGAAGTCTAGTACTTATTCTATCAGTCTCTTTTGCCGAACCGCTAAGTTACGAGGGCGTAAACACACCAGCATCAGTTGTCAAGCGATGTTGGGAGGACAAACACAGACACAAACACACACACACAAATATATACACACACACGCACATACATATATACATACATATATACGACGGGTTTCTTTCAGTTTCCGTCTACCAAATCCACTCACAAGGCTTTGGTCAGCCCGAGGCTATAGTAGAAGACACTTGCCCAAGGTGCCATGCAGTGGGACTGAACCCGGAGCTATGTGGTTCATAAGCAATCTACATACCACACAGCCACTCCTATGTCTATATATATATATATATATATATATATATATATATATATATATATATATATATATATATATATATATATAAAAAATTAAAACTTACTTGCAAAGGGACATGCGGCATTCGATAATATAATAATACAAATGATATGTTAGCATATGCATATATACATACATATATGTACATACCTACATCTACATGTATATATACATGCATATCCGGGTACAGGACGTCAAAAAAACGTGGACAAAATAAGAAATGGGAACATAAACAAAGCACAAAAAACGAATTTTTTTTACGTACAACAGAATGAACACATAGGAAAACAGACAAGCCACGTATGGAACTTTTCCTTCATCAACTGCCTCTATTCTAAACTAGGCATTTCGAAGATGAGACATCTTCCTTCAAACAGACAGTCAGGAGTGACACCTGCTGGGTTTGGCTGCTCTACATTGATAAGAGGCAAATACCCTGAAACTAGTCTGTAGATGCTAAACCAGCAAGGGGAAGTGGGTGACCTTCCTTGTTCGAAGGTTATAATGGACACAGGTTCGTGTGTCACATAGCTAGCTAGAGGCGATGGCCTCTTGGAGCTAATCAACGGCAGCATTCGTCCTATTTTTCTGGACAGCCATGTTGGCTTGGCGATAACTATTAATATGTATACTCTTACTCTCTTTTACTTGTTTCAGTCATTTGACTGTGGCCATGCTGGAGCACCACCTTTAGTCGAGCAAATCGACCCCAGGACTTATTCTTTGGATGCCTAGTACTTATTCTATCAGTCTCTTGTGCCGAACTGGTAAGTTACGGAGATGTAAACACACCAGCATCGGTTGTCAAGTGATGTTGGGGGGACAAACACAGACACACAAGCATATACACACACATACATACATATATATATATACATATATACGACTGGCTTCTTTCAGTTTCCGTCTACCAAATCCACTCGCAAGGCTTTGGTCGGCCCGAGGCTATAGTAGAAGACACTTGCCCAAGGTGCCATGCAGTTGGAAAGAAACCGGAACCATGTGGTTGGTAAGCAAGCTACTTACCACACAGCCACTCCTGCGCCTATATATATATCTGCACCTGTATATATATATCTACACAGCAAATTCTATCTGACCCATGCAAGCATGGAAAACTGGATGTTAAATCAATGATGATATATGCATCTGTGTATGTAAGTAAACACACACACGCACACACAAGTATATTTTGATACCTCAAGAAATTAATAATCTTAACAAATTTTATGTCCTTTAGATGGTTGAAATGGCACTTTCATGATGTAACTGGTGTATGAAATGATATATATAAGTATACATTGTAGTATACATATGTATATATGTATGTATGTGTGTGTTCAGGTATTTAACTTCTGCTTTAATATTCACAAAATTCTTTGAAATATGTGACAAGGCTGTTTAGAAGCTAAATAGAATATCCAATTTAGTTGTTCATAATGAAGAATTTTTTGCATAAAATGAAAATAAGTGGCAAAAAAAAAAAAATAGCAATCTAAAATTAGACTGAAGGATCATAAAAATCATTGCTATTTTAGATAACGTTTACTTAATGAAATGTATCTTTTGTAGTTTTAAAGCTCAATTTATTTCTACTGTAAAATTAATGATGTTCAAACTCATATTTCTTCTTCTTTATATCCCTTCAATCAATCTATGTATTCTTTTGGCTGTGCTTCTTGGAATATTTCAAAGATCACCATTATTTCTATTACTGCCATTACCGACACCTTCTTGACTATCAGCCTCATCAACCGTCAACACTTTCCCCATGGATGTGAGTTATGACATTAAGAACAGGATTACAGGCTGCAGCAGCGAGTATAATGGAAGGAGAGACGCAAACAGTTCCAGCAGCGGCAGCGGCAGGATTCCTAGTAGAAATAGTATCAGCAACAGCAGGATTGTGCGGTAGCAGCTTCAGGAACATTAGTCACATGGATGCAATACACAGAAGTGATCAATAGTGTTCTATAAGTTCTAGTTCTGATGATTCTGGATAGCTTAACTTCTGAACTCAGATAATAGGGCTTCAACTATAGCCATGAGCCAATCAAAGCCTTGTGAGTAGATTTGGTAGATGGAAACTGAAAGAAGCCCTTCATATATTTATATATGCGTGTTGAATCAAGTAAAACCAAAATCGTAGGTATGGCCAGTTCCCCCTGACTGGCTCCCGTGCTGATGGCACGTAAAAAGCACCATCCAAATGTGGTCAACTGAACCTAGAACCACGTGGTTGGGAAGCAAGCTACTTACCGCACAGCCACTCCTATGCCTCTCAGTGTTGTTTGTGTTGCCGTCACATGTGGTATGTGTATCTCTCGCTCTGTGTGATTACTGTTTTAACTGTTTCCATTGCGTTAGATCATGAATAGGAGAGGCTGTGTGAATCACCCAGACAACTGTTGTTATGTATGTAGAACGTTTGCTCCGTGTGAACAGCGGAAGAACATTACCACCAAATTAAAAACTACCTATAAATATTATTTCGAGTGTAAAGTTGGGGACCAAGACAAGAGGTGGGCACTTCATATATGCTACACCATGTGTGATTCAGGGCTTACACAGTGGCTGAATGGAAAACAGAAGGGAATACCTTTTGCTGTAGCAATGGTATGGCGTGAGCCAGCCGATCATGTCTCTGATTGTTACTTTTTGCATGACTAATATTAGTGGTTTCTCAAAGAAAACCAAAGCAAAAATTGTGCATGCAGATTGTAAGTCGGCTTTAAAACCAGTCCTACATGACTTCGAGAACCCTGTCCCAGTTCCCCTCTCACATGATTCACTGGAAGACCTTGACACGTCTCATGATGAACCCCCTGACTCTCCTATCAATGAAGAGTACGTAGTTGATTCTAAGAAAAATGAGCCAGGCTGGTTTAATCAAGAAGATTTAAATGATTTAGCAAGAGACCTAGCATTGTCAAAGGAGAGGACAGAAGTTTTGAGATCCAAACTACAACAATGGAATCTCAAACAGCAAGGAAGGGAAATTTCCATTTTCCGTTCCCACCATGAAGGCTCATCTGTCTTTTTCAAGCATGAAAAGAATGCTTGTTTCTGTATTGATGCTAATGCGCTCATGCAAAAACTAGGACACGAGCATGTGGTTAACGAATGGAGAATGTTTATAGCCTTGTCAAAGCTGTGTTGTCACATTATGGTAGCGAAAAACCTTCCATTCCTGTGGATCATGTTGTCGGTATGGAAGAAACTCATGAATCATTGGAACTCTTTCTGAACGGAGTTAATTACTCAGTTCACATGAGGAATATTTATGATGATTTAAAGGTGATTTCTCTCCTCCTAAGACTGCAGCTGGGATATACCAAAAATATATGCTTCGTGTATGTTTGGAACAGCCACAACGACAGCAATCATTACACCGTAAAAGACTGGCCTAAAAGAGATGAGCACGTAGTTGATCAATACAATGTGTGGCATATTCCACTGGTAGACCTGTAAAAGATCTTCCTTCCACCCCTTCGCATCAAAGTCGGTCTCATGAAAAACTTCGTAAAAGCAATGGTTGTCGCTTCCAGTACCTAAATGTGAAATTTGGTGCAGAGAAAAGTGACATAAAACTGAAAGCAGGCATTTTCATTGGACCCAAGATCAGAGAATAGATATCTGATAGCAAATTCAGAGGTAAACTGAATCCAGTTGAGCTGACGGAATGGGATTTATTCGTGTGAGTTGTACAGAACTTTCTTGGAAATCATAGAGCTGAAAACTATGCTGATTCAATAAACAACATGCTAACAGCATATCAAAGAATGGGATGTCGAATGTCCTTTAAAATGCACTTCTTGCATTCTCATTTCGATTTTTTGATAACAATCTTGGTGTCGTTAGTAATGAGTATGGTGGGAGGTTCCACCAGGACATATCTGAGATGGAAACGAAGTATCAGGGCCAGTTCGATCCACACATGATGGGTGACTACTGCTGGTTCCCACAACAGGAGACAAACACAACACATAAGTGCAAGAACAAGTGTCTCAAACATTTCTGAGCTGAGCATATAAAAAATAAAGTGAATATTCCCTTAACATAAATATACTATCTACCATTATATTATAATACTATTTGCCTTGAACATAAATTTACTATATACAATACTAATATACTATTATAATAATTATGTAACTTGAACTTAACTATTCCTGATTCTAATATACTATTAACATAAAATAATATGCATAACTCAAAATCCTGACGTGCTAGAGCGATTCTGAGTTCAGATTCGGAAACAGCGTATTCGATTTAGCACCATTTGTCTGGGTAGCAGACAATAAATCGTTTTTTTGTTGCCCAGTTTAATTGACTACCTCTCACAACAAATCTTATATCTAACAGTTTATTTATAGTTATTAGCAGCTCAGGCAATTCAGTCTGTATGTTAAGAATCTCATAACCTTTAACCTTTGTCAATAATGTTATAGGATTTACATTTAAGGTTCTTTTTAAACATATATATAGGCTGTAGGTAACAATCTAATATTCTCTGTAACAATCTTTATCAGTGTTATTTATGAGCTGCGTTCATGTACTTGGCATCATATTTGTCTGCATCTACCCAGACAAACATTATTCTAAATCAATATTCATTAGAAATTATTTGCGAACCAATATTAAAAACACAGATTATAATCAGATTATCATATTAAAAGAAACTCAATTCATAATCTTCTTGCTGGAGTCCTATATTATACAAGTAACACTGCAACTGGAATGATTTATCACCTCCATAAGTCGTGTTTACTGGAAATTAGATTTTTCTTACTGTACAGTTTCAGTTATTGTTTTGTGTAAAGAAGTTGTTATTTGTTGAAAGTTGTTTAAAAATATTCATTTAATTTTTCTGTAAGTTTTTAAAATCTAAATATGATATAAAATCAGTGTTTCTTATCACATATCAAGTTCAATGATTATCACAAACGAAATTCTGCTGGCTACAAGCAGAGACCACTTGCCATCAAAGTAGAACTTTTAGCATTAGAAAGATATCCGAATGTAAAATCGATTTCTCCAAAAACATTTAAATGTCCAGATTTGTAAGAAAATGTTATTGGAATCATGATAGCTTAGAAAAAGGATATGTAAACAGTATAGAAGAAAATATCAAAAATATTTGACGTTTCTAATTTATAGCATTTTGAAAATGTAATCAAGAAAATTAAAAGGTCATAACTAGTTTGTGTTATAAATTAATTAAACTTAATGAGACACAAGTCTTTTATTCAAATTCCAATATGACTGTAGAGTTTTTGTAGCCTACCACTCCATTCCACCTCGTTATAGTCAGTTCATTAGTTACTGGTACAAAATACCCAATAAAAGAATATACGGAAATTAGTAAGACTGCAAAGGATTCAGTTCAATCCACTTCAAAACTAATGTGTTCATGTGTGTACATGTATGCAATGAAATTCTCAATAATCATTTATAAAGAAAATAATTTGCTTGAGGTCACAAGTTGGTTGACAGTGAAGGAAGTCTTCATATGAATCAGATGCATTGGAGTAGTCAAATCTAGTATTAAGCACAAAATAAATGCCTTCAAATACTTGGAAAGCTCACAAGAAGTGGTTGATTGCTTACAAGGTGATATAATTAGCAGTGGAAGTGGATGTGCCAAAAGTGTAACAGCCAAAGTAAGAATGAAGTGGAACAAATGTATGGAAGGTATTTCTGCCTGAAGGACAAACTGTATGATGCCTGTGTATGGAATGCAATGCTATGCAATGGTGAGACTTGAAAGATTTGTGGCATCTGAAAAGAAATGAAGTGAACATGCTCTGCTGGAGGTGTTATAATGGTAGTGTGTCTCAACAAGGGAGCATGAAAGAGCTGAGAGAAAGGGTGAATTTAGGGAGAATTGGAGAGAAGACTGTACTGTTAGGGTATGTGATGAATACAGAAGGTGTTGCAAAATTAAGAGGTGAGTACTTGAAAAGTATGGAGCCTGTGGAAGCGGGAGACCAAGGAAAATATGAGATGAAGAGGTGAACACTGACTTCAAGAAATTGATCTTCATGTAAGAGATGACAAAAGAAAAATGAATACATGATTATTAGTGACATCACTCCTTGGGGGAAACCTGTAGTAGTCTGTGGTCTGTAGCTAAAATAGTTGAATGATCTCTCTCTCTCTCTCTCCCTCTCCCCCCTCCCTCTCCCCCTCTCCCTCCCCCTCTCTCTCTATCTATCTCTGGTTTGTGTCATAATAAACAGCATCCAATACCTGAATGTGAAATCATTGGCATTAGTAAGGACCCCTGATTTGTCTAAGAAAGCAGTAACTCCATATATGAACTGAGTTGGAATGCAATGACCTATCCAACCCAAAGCATCATGGAAAATAGATTTCAAAGGATGATGATGATGACGACGACGACGACCATGAGGATAATATAGATAACATCTGAAGAGCTGTATTATTGAACAATAATTTGTTATTAGAGGCATTATGTAACATCTAAGGCTTGTAACTTATTACAATTACATTGAAAAGTATTAACCTTCAAAGACGCATTGCTGTGGTCTTACAAAACCCTAAGCTATGAGAATTCATCTCGAAAATTATTAAAAATCTGCCTTCAAAGAGAAAACCAACTTATTTGTATTGAGTTTCTCATTTGAGAATTTCATTTCTGGAATTTTTTTCTTTTGCTCAGGCCTTTCACTGATATATATTTTCTTAACCAAAATGAAATTCCTTAAGAATTTTTTTTTCTCTCTATATTCCTTATTATTAATCTCAAACTATGTAACATCTGCTTTAATCTTTTTTCTGCCTTTGTACTATTTCATTTTTCTTTGTGTAAATGATATCAAAGCATGTTTTGTGATTTTTATAACAACTGATCTTCTCACAAAAGGAAATAAGTCAGATATTGCATACAAACTAAACTGGTTTTTATAACTTACTTTTGTCACCATCTTAGAAGTCGTTGTTGTATGCTTCCAGTAAACTTTATTTCATCAGAGATATGGCATGACAACAGCAAATTCAACATGTGATGTTAGGCTATGTGATATATATGACATTATAGTTTCTTGCATACTGAAAGCTTAAAGAAAATATAACATAATTTACCTCTAAGAACTTACCTCATATTCTTTTGAACAAGGTATCTATTATTGATACACCATCTAAATTAATATCAAACAAGATTTATTTGGTCAAAACTAGTCTGTAATTTAACTCTCCAGCCATATATTTATTGCGTGTGTTCCTCAGTGTGAAAGTAACACACTTTCATTTGTCATTTCGAAGTTTCATTTGTCATTTCAGACGATAGTTGCCGTGATTAATTTGGAATATGGAGTTGAGTGTTTAGACAACTTAATTGGTTACCAAACTACACTAAATAAACTGCTGGTAATTTTAATTTGATGCTTCTAATAATTCCTGACAAAATTATGGAATCCTCACAGTTGGAGTATTTTTAACCAGATTTTGTTACTTTATGGCAAATAAAGTAAAAGATGGAAGTTTGGCAGTATGGGCTTGTCCTCTACCATAGCTTTGAGCTGACCAAAGCCCTTGTGATAGATTTGGTAGACAGAAACTAAAAGAGCTCATTGCATGTGTGTGTGTGTGTGTGTGTGTGTCCTCCACCACTGCTTGACAACTGGTCTTAGTATGTTTACATCCCATAACTTAGCAGTTCAGCAAAAATGACTGATAGAATAAGTACCAGGGTCAATCCATTCAAGAAAATATTCTTCATGGTGGTGCCCCAGCATGGCCACAGCCCAGTGACTGAAGCAAGTATAACAAATAAAAGAACAAGAGCACCCAGAGAGTGCAAACTCCTGCCAAGGCAACACCAACATCCTCTCAACGATTAGCCGGAGATGATTTTTAAAATGAGAATATCTGAAATAAACTCAACCGCCCTCACAAATGAGAATACTAAAAATGAACCCGACTGCTCTCAAGAATTAAGTAAAAAAACAGGAAAAATAATTCAGAATCCTTGTCTGGCACTGGATTGATCCCAACATTTAATCAGTTTGTGCCAGTCATGAGGCCAAACATCCCTGAAAGTTCCATCTCAATCCATCCAGCGGTTCTTGAGGACAAGGAATCACTTTTGTTTAATGACTAATCATTTTGTCCCTATAAAACATATCTCACACAAACTAATTATTTTAATTAGTGGCTTTTTTTTTTTTTTTTGCCTTGATTGAGGAGAGGTGGAAAAATTATAAATCACTCGATATTGAAGGAAAAATTATGGAATCACCTTGTAATTTGCATCTCTATAACAAATATCACAACTTTAGAAATGCAAATTAGCTTGCCATTAAAATAGATTGCTTGCAAACCTTAACGAGTTAGTGGACTTGACTAATTGAAAGGAAATATGGTCTCAATAAGAGAGTTGTCAAGTGAAACAATGGAAAGTATTCTAAACTCCTTCAAGAAAGAAACCAAACATGGAATGAGGCAAAAAATGTTCATCATTGTTAATCAACTGTGTTTCAAATATTGTGCAAGTATAAACAAAATGGGAAGATTATAAAAGAATCAAAAGTAAGAAGACATTAAATCATCAAGACTAAGAGTTCAAGGCAATATGCCTTGAATATAGAAATTGTACAAGAAAACAAATTGGTGCTGTAAATCCATAATGTTTGCCAGGGGCTGTAATCCAGTCTCATTTAACTGTGAACCATGCTACATTTCATGCATTACGTTTATTCAATAAAGCTTGACATCCTTTTAAAGCTGCAGGAATTTTATAATTTTGACAATTTGTTACTCTTTTTAGCTTCTAATTTTTTCTTTAACTAGTTTCAGCCATAAAACTGTGGCCATGCTGGAGTAATGTAGAGAAGAAATTTTAGCCAAATGAATCAATCCCAGTACTTTTTGTTTTGCTTTTTTTTTTTTGTAAGTCTTGTACTTATTCCATTGGTCTTTTCTGTTGAACTGCTAAGTTACAGGGATGTAAACGCACCAACATTGGTTATCAAGAGTATGGAGTATATAGATGATGTTGAAATATTCTCAGACATGTAGAAGAGAAATGTTGAGGCAAATATGTATACATACTGTTATTGTAAAGAGTTGGCTAAATAAAAAATGATACACCCTGGTGTCATGCAAATGGCACCCATGCTAGTGGCACATAAAAGCACCCATTACACTCTCAGAATGGTTGGCATTAGGAAGGGCATCCAGCCAGAGAAAACCATGCCAAATCAACCTGGAGTCTGGTGCAGCCTTCCAGCGTGTCAGCCCTGTCAAACTGGCCAACCTATGTCAGCATGGACAACAGACGTTAAATGATGATGATGTGTATATGCAAGTTTTTGTTGGCAATAATGCTCATAGAACTATTTGGATTGAGACTTCAAAAAAGTTGTTGAGTTGGGACAAGATGCCCAACTGCAAAACAGATAGTTTTCTCTGGCTGGATGCCCTTCCTAATGCCAATGACTCTGAGAGTAATAATGAGTGCTTTTACATGCCACTGGCACCGGTGCCATTTGCATGACACCAGGGTGTATCATTTTTAATTTAGCCAACTCTCTACAATAACAGTATGTGTACATATTTTCCTCAACATTTCTCTTCTATATTTCTGAGAACAGAAAACAGTTTACAAGTGATGCAGTTTATAAAAGTCTCCTTAGTTCGTCTGATGTGTCTCTTGCAGAAGTTTTCTTTTCAAGTGATTGATTTACAATCAGTGGGGTGGGTGATATCTTCCTTTTTGATATGGACCGCATGTTTTGTTCTAATGCAGAAAGTTTGCTTGCCTTCAGACTTTTGAGATGTTGAGAGATACATCTAGTATTTACCATCTGCTTATCTGACTGAAGGGCGTTGGCCCTGAAGCATAATTCATTCAAAGAACAGACAACATTGAATTCTGGGACTTAACTAACCAATCAGCTACTTATTCTTAGTTTAACCCTTTGGTATCCCTAATTACCATGTCAAATTTAGTATTTATTTATTCACATTGTTTTGAATTAATCCAGCATTATACTGTAGCTTTGAGATTTCAATGAGGTGATTGCATATTTTTAGAATGACATTGTAGCATAGGTGTAAGAGGCCAGATTTTGACAGTTTGAACATAAAACAAGCAAAATATTTGGGCCAGATATGGTCGGTTTAAATTCTAAAGGGTTACAGAAATGACAGTTTAGACACCTCTGTTCAATGGTTTAGAGTTTAATAATTCAAACTCCCATAGAAATAAAGAAAATGAAATTTGTTTTTTTTTTAGCTGTTGCTCATTCATTTCCTCTTTTTATTTTTCTTGTTTGAGAAAAACATACTCTGGAAATCTTGTTTCATAATTTAATGATTCATAAATCTCTTTACAAGTGTAATATGTTATTTCCTTCCCATCATTACTATTTTAACATTATAAACAGACTTTTGTTGATTTCTTTTAGACTGCGGTCTTCTGTAGCATGGCACATTGTCTTAAACATTGCAGAAAAATTCCTGGAATATTGTTGCAATGTTGAGTAAATCAATGTCACAATGTCATGTTTCTCTGAAAGGCTTCCTAATGGTATTTTGAAAAGTGCATTACACTCGTAAGTTAAATGGACTTTCCATATCAAAGCTGATTATTTGTGGTCTTAAATCATTTTAGGTCTAAAAACAAGTGCTACCAAAGTTCCTGAAGATTGATGTGTGTTGTGCAAAAACTGGCAATTGGAAGGAAGTTCGAATGATGGATATTTACAAGAGCTTTTCAAGGAACTTAAGCGAAATTTATATTTTGGGTAGTTCCAGAAATCTTTTTTTAATGCCACATGCACATATATATATATATATATATATATATATATATATATATGTATATATACACACACACACACACACATTTATATATATATATATATAATCATCACCATCATCATAATCATACATACAAACATATATATAATGCATGTGTATATATTTATATATATATTGCATGTATTTATATATTTATGTATGCGTATACATGTGTGTGTGTTAGTATTTTCTAGTGTAACTTTTGTCTGGGTTGTATTTCTAACATTGTTCTTCCACAAATAACTTGTTTTTAATCCCATAGTTTTAGCTTAAAACTTGAGAAACTAGAAATACATTTATTTCATTTCTAGGTTTTTCTGACTGTTATACCTTTTTTTTTAATCTAAATTTTTTTTTTATTTTTGCACTTCTGTTTCGTTCTTCTGATATAATAAATGTATTTTCCAGTTTCTTTCTATTTGAAAATTCTGAAAAGACTTAATATTGATATGAAAGCTATTTCGAAAACAGAGTTACTGTTTATGTTGATTCATACATTAAACAACTATTAATGATTGTCTAAAGCATAAGTTCTCAAAGTGGGCACTAAAGCCCCCTCCCCATTGGCGTTGAGATGATTCAGGTGAACACTGGTGCCTAAGGGGGAAGTAAGGGGTTAAAGAAAAAGGAGATGTTGGAAGGAGGGCAGTGAATTGGGGAACAGTGAATTTATTATAACATTATTATAGTATTGTATACAAATTATATAATAGTATATTAAATATCAAATGACTCATAGTATATACACATTAGGAAATCATCATCATCATCATCATTGTTTGATGCACGTTGTCCATGCTGGCATGGGTTGGACGGTTTGACTGGGGTCTGGGAAGCCAGGAGGCTGCACCAGGCTTCAGTCTGAGCTGGATGCCCTTCCTAACACTGGGGAGCTGATGGTATTATGTGGCCATGAAGGGGTCAGTGAGGAGATTATTATATTTTTTAAAAGCACCAACTTCTCATTTTGGGGTTCAAAGTGTTGAATAAATGTTTTGTTTGTGCATTTATTGAAGACAATTTTATCGGATAAGATAAAACTGTTTTATACGATTGGATATTGAACTTATTATTTAGAACCTTCCTGACTACAACAATGATATGTATTTTATCACTTCATATCATTTCATATTTTTTTTTTTTACAACTTTCAACCAATTATAAAAGACATGTAGTTTTTCTTAATGTTACTATTCTCTATTAATAAGCATATGTGGCTTCCAAACCACATGGTTCCAGGTTCAGGCCCACTGCATGGCACCTTGGGTAAGTGTCTTTTATTACTGCCTCTGCTGACTAAAGCCTTGTGAGTGGATTTAGTAGATGGAAAATGTAAGAAGCTAGTCACATATATATGTGTGTGTCTTTGTGTCTCTGTTTGTTCCCTACCACTGCTTGGCAACCATTGCTGGTTTGTTTATGTCCCCATAATTTACCAGTTTGGGAAATGGAGACCGATAGAATAAGTTCTTGGCTTTAAAAAAATAAGTACTGGGATTTATTCTTTCGACTAAAAATTATTCTCCATGGTGCCCCAGCATGGCTACGGCCTAGTGATTGAAACAAGTAAAAGATAAAAGGTACAGCCTTGTGATTGCATGTGTCTTGTTGACTCAAGAACTGACTCCGATACAAGAACTTTATTCCTCTCCACAATTTAAACAGAGGGGATGGTCTTGGGCAGGTTGGCATGAAAGAATTAAATTATTCTCTGAACTATGTTTTTCTTTTATATATTTTAACAGCAAACATTGAAATTGTACAAAGACAGGAAATAATCCTTTCTACTATAGGTACAGGGCCAGAGAGAAAACAAGTCAATTACTTCAATCTTAGTGCTGCTCAACAGCTACTTATTTTACTGACACCACAAGGATGAAAAAGTTATTTCGACCTTGGCAGAATTTGAACCCAGAAGGTAACGGCAGAAGAAATGGAAATGCTGCTAAGCATTTTGTTCAGAGTGTTCATGTTTATTGCCTGCTCACTGTCTATAAGACAGGAGATAATAACAACAACAATAAGATCTGAAGAAGGAATTCTAATTCCGAAATATCATCGGACTATAGTTTACCAAGTTACAACAAGTATACAGTCCATTTTTTGTTCTATAGTGCATTGTTATATCTTCCTAAACTTTTTATTCTTTACAAACAATACACAATGCTTCAAGTAAACTACAATACTATCCTAATAATAATAATAATAATAATAATTGAGGGAATATTGAAAGCAGAGAAAAGAAGGAAAACAAAGGAAGAAATACAAAAAGGACATGAAGAAGAATTACGCCAGAAGGGACTACACAATCAATTCCATGTAGCCACAACAGAAGTTGCTGGAAAAAATAGGTGGGATTGGCTGATGAAAGGAACCCTAGAAGAAGAGACTGAGAGCACTATACTGGCAGCACAAGACCAAGCTTTGGTCATGAGCTGGAGGGTCAACCTGAGGAATGAGCAAGCGTCTCCACTGCGCCACATCTGCAATAGAGTGGATGAAACCATTTCCATATCATGAACGAATGCCCTAGGCTTGTCCAAAACCACTACAAGTTGGGGCAACATGACCATGTAGTGAACTCTTTATCATGCTGCTACTGTATAAATCTCTCTGAGAGATTTAGAAATATAATATTTCTATATTTTAAGTCTTCCAAGTTTTAAATAGGATGATGACACTTTTTGAGAAAAATTTGTCTTGTTCATGTTGTGGGGATAATAATAATAATAATAATAATAATAATAATAATAATAATAATAATAATAATAATGGTACACCTTTCCCATGTGATGAGTGGTATGTGCTAGTCACTATAAATAAGGTGATGTTGCCTAGTGTAAGGAGAGAGTACGTAGTAGATAGTCATCGACTGTCATGGCCTTACTTGTCTTACTAACTATACTGCTATACAAGAGTGGGGCATTATAACAATCCGACATTAAGGATTACAACAGTTCATGAAATTATTCAAGGGACCACATTGGAATTACTTTGCTTAGAAAACTGCACTGAGTCCATGTTCTTTCAGGAGAAACTCTGGTTTTGAAGTATCACTTTTGTTGGTTTGGCTGTGTAATCTGAATGAAACACTAGCATTTAAAATGCTACTTTAAGTATATTAATAACCTGTCCTCAGGTAAAGATTTCTTTATTCCATTGAAGGATTTTATTAAGATAGAACGAAATATTTTGATATCAGTGCTGTCTTTAAGGAAGTTGAAGCACTGGGAAGGAAGTCTGTTGATTAGTCACCTTTGTGTATTTGCCACTTAGCGACTGGATATCCTGAGGATATATGCAGAGGAAATAATTATGGAACAAACTCCATTTTATCTGTTGTAGTCACTGGATTTTAGCTTTCCAAACAACTAGTATACAAGTTGCTACTTTAAAAAAAGGAGATTTTACAAAATGTAATCATAGTTAGATGATGTCTGAATATAGAAGACAGAATGGTCATTGCTTCAGGGGCTTTTCAATGAGGACTAATCTGGAAGCACAACAACAACTACACCGCCATTTACAAACAACTATATTTTCCTTAATCACATGCATGGTGTTAGTTTCCCAGTGATGCAAAGCAGTCATGAATCACTACCATTACGTCTTTTCATTTTTTTTTTTATTATTTTACTTCTCTCTCTCTCTTAACTGGCTCTGATTTGTGTGTTCATCTCTTAACCATATCCCACAGGAGGCTTGACATGTGAGACCATATGCGCATATACTTATCTACATATGTCTGTATGTATATCTGTATACATACATATCAATGCATTCAAACACATATACATACCCTCACGAGAATATGATAAATATAATATTTGATTTGAATTTAGTTTTGTTACTCATGAGATTAAATGTTCTTTTTGTTGCTTGGTTAATCAATAAAGAAGTCAGTAATTCCAAAGAATCTATCGATTCTAATAACCAATATATGATTGAATGCAATAGAATTAGGTTTCATAGATAACACCATGGGATTCCTGGGAAGTAATCTCATGATTTGGAGTCATAGAAGAACTTAAGTTGCTATAAATACAGAATTACCTATACTTGTGTATGAATATCTTCAGAGTTTCAGAGAACATTTAGCTTCTCCTTGTTGTAGCATAATAAAAGTAATATTTAATCAATACATAAAAATAGTTTACCAAACAAACATAACAATTAAACTATTTGTACTGAACATGTCATTAATATAGCAACTGCAAATGTTGTTGAACTTCGTTTCTTCTTCTTCTTCTTCTTCCTTCTTTTCAATGTTATATTTAGCTCAGTTATTATTACTGGTATAGACTGTATTATGTATCATGGTACTTCGTCACTTACAACGACGAGGGTTCCTGTTGATCCGATCAATGGAATAGCCTGCTTGTGAAATTAACGTGCAAGTGGCTGAGCACTCCACAGACATGTGTACCCTTAACGTAGATCTTGGGAGATTCAGCATGACACAGAGTGTGACAAGATTGGCCCTTTGAAAATACAGGTACAACAGAAACAGGAAGAATGAGGGAGAGAATGTTGTGGTGAAAGAATGCAGCAGGGTTCGCCCCCCCCCCCACCAATGAATGCCAATCCTTCAGCTGATTCTTTTTTAACTTGATTAGCTGTAATGACTATGTTGGTGAAATTAACAGTTGCTATTTTCATCTATCAATAATTCGGAATATGGAAGTCATCATCAGCATGGGTGCATAGATAGAATATATCTTGTAGTGAGGCTTCAGCTGAGTTTTGAACCGTCTCACTGAGGGACCCAGGACAGAACCAAAACTCAACTATATTGTCACAAAAAGCAAAGGCTAGCTACAAGAAATTAACCAAATCACCATAAAAGAATTAATACCTACATGACTATGGTTCAGCCAATCAGATCAGCTGGTGAGTACTCAGATAGCAGTGAGCTTGAAAGTAAGTTTTGTGCATTTTCCCACCAAATAGTCCAGCGGAAAGTTCCAAAAGATTTTACTGAACCATATAAAAGTTGGGAGATTAAACTCTTAAACAGAGCAACCTCATTGCTACACAAAACTCTATTCGTCAGTTTTAACGATGATGATGATGATGATGATGATGATGTTTTCACTTTTTCTATTTATCCTCTACTTAATAATGAGTTATTTTTATATTGATAACTAAATTATTTTATGCAATGAAGACTTTTAACAATCAGATTCACAATCCATTGTGTGATACTGTATAAATGCAAATGCTTCAAGAAATAAAATATACAGGCTCTTATACATATATAAGTGTTCATTCTTCCCTTGACATTCAGCTTACCAAATATTGTGTTCTACCAATAATGAATTAATGACCAGACTTACTAAAATGAAGATCACTACTAAATTAGTAACTCCATTGTCTACCATTAAAATG
The DNA here is from genome assembly GCF_046866305.1 of Octopus bimaculoides. Classification (NCBI taxonomy): domain Eukaryota; kingdom Metazoa; phylum Mollusca; class Cephalopoda; order Octopoda; family Octopodidae; genus Octopus; species Octopus bimaculoides. Next base: position 6,619,661 of record NC_142929.1, read on the forward strand.
ATGACCCTAATGGACCTGACAAATTCTCTACAAATGTGGAACCTGAATGAATACAACCCATCAACTAATTAAGCCATTTCTCAAAGCCAATACAAACTCTGATATAGTGCTGTGCCTGATTTTTTTCCATCATTCTGACATACAGCCACAGCAAAGAACAATATTTGGCTGCTATTTTTAGCCAGTTTTTAGTATTTTCATGTATGACAGTAGATAATATTTTTGCAACATATCTATCAGATTGGAGCCTGGTGCAGCTTTCTGGCTTGCCAGTCCTCAGTCAAATTGTCTAACCCATGCTAGCATGGAAAGCGGACGTTAAACAATGATGATCATGATCTGTCTATCTGTTCCTACATGTTCCTGTCTGTTGCTTCATCATTCACATAGTGTAAATAGATAAAATTAAAATTTAACCATGTCTTCCCTACATAATGAGACACCTGTTTTAGTATCACAAATGACTACTTTCTTTTGCACATCTCCTTCATGGATAGAAGATGTGGCAATTTGGTTCACACAGTTGGAAACACATTTTTTGGCTAAGAAAATCCAGTCAGAGTCCTGTCAACTTAATTTGTTAATAAGTGTTCTCCCACTAGCTTTAAGCAGTGAAATAAAGGACTTCATTTCAGCTCCTGCAGGTACCATGCTGTATCAGAAAGTTAAACTAGAAATATTAAACTACATGCCCAGTTCTTGGCAAAAGTGTTCACATCAACTTCCATTCAATGAATCTTCACAACTATTATGAAATATGAAGGAATTGGTTGAAAATAATTCCTGAGAGGGAACTTTCCGGAAATAGTTGTTCCTATTGCATTTACCAGGCAATTTTAGCATTAGTAAGAGAGAACAGCCCCATCGATCAACTGGTAAAATAAAGGGATGGTATTAATGACGTTTCACTTTTAGATTCCTCTACTTCTTTTAGTTCCTCTTTTATTTTAGAGTTGGTGGCCTTCTGTAAGTTTAGCAAAGGCATGATTCAGTACACAAAGATAAAATAGCAGGTCTTGAAACACCTCATTTTCTTGTAAGTTCCACTTAACATTCCAAAAGTTTGGTATGAAAACACTCTTCTAGTTCCCACAGGAGAAATTATACACAATGTTGGCATTATTACAAATTAGGCTTCAATGCTCAACATTGTATACAACCACACTTCTTTCAATCTACTTCAAAGCCATTGTCTGACACTTCAACAGTGAGTCACTTGTTTTATGTTTTTTATTCATCCTTGAAATCTCATTTTCTTGTGGATATTGGTGCTGAATGCATTGGCCTTACAGATTTTTACAAAGCACATGGCAGCTGATATGGGTTATTTTGCATGCTGTAAGCCATTCTGAAATACCAACTTATGGAAAAAAAAAAAGATCTATGAGATTACATTTGAATTTATGTGGAGTTTTTGAATGAATTTTCATCATAGCTGATTTTCATATCCAATTATTGGTACTGATTTTTTCATCATTTTGGTCTCCCAGTTGATTAAAAAAATTAAAAATTTATAGATACATGGTTTTAGTGCTAAGAGTGCTTTTATCAAACTTTTTATTTCTTTGTCACTTCTTCATCTAACAATTATCATGCTCTTCCTAGTCAGTTTCCAAACATGACTCAACCAAATTTTTGAGGTAAAAAATCATTATTTTCAGTAACAGATCATATCATTACAAGTGGTATTTCTGTTTCTGCTAATCTTAGACATCTTTGAAATTACAGAGCAATTTAGCTTCATGCTACAGCTTGGTATTATTCAAGCTTCTTTTATTAATAGTTTCTCCTCTTCACATGATATCAAAAAAGACTGGATGTGATTAGGGTCCTTATGGAGCCCACAAGATATGAAATTCTAGAACAGTGCCCAAAAAATAACTAATTCCCCATATTCATTATTTCCCATCCTCTCTTTGTGGTGCTAATTTTCCAAAGATAGATTTATTTCATGCCTATAATCAGTCTTTGATAGAAGCCAGTGACTTTCCTAAGACAATAATTATTCCAATTTTTGGACTATATGATTTCATTAAAATGCATTTTGGGCTCAGGAATTCACTGAAATACTTGCAAAGATTCATTGATGAAGGTACCCACAGTTTGAACTTTGATTTTACTTACATTGGTGTTTTATGAATTGCATTTATTTCCAAACTAAAGCATACACGTCATCAAAATCAACTATTTTCGAGATTACCATATTACAGCAGGGTGACTGACTCCAGCAAATAGGCTTTATCACTGATACTAATAATATTTGCCACATGCCAGAAAAGACAGATGCCATTGTATGGTTTTCAGCTACTTCTTCATTACAAAAATTATGTGAATTCCTACAGATATTTTATTCCACTCTGTACTGAAGTGATTTACTCTTTAACAGAATTGTTAGGACATCAGGAAAAAGAAGAAAGAAAACATTCTGTTAACACTGAAAGGCAGCAAGCTGGTAGAAATGTTAGCACGCTGGGTGAAATGCTTAGCGGTGTTACGTCCGTCTTTACATTCTGAGTTCAAATTCTGCCAAGGTCGACTTTGCTTTTCATCCTTTCAAGATCGATAAATTAAGTACTAGTTGCATACTGAGGTCGATCTAATCAACTGGCCCCTCCACAAGAATTTTGGGCCTTTTGCCTAGTGTAGAAAAGATTTTTTTTAACACTGATAAATGACAGTTGTTTAATGAAATTAAAGAGAAATTATCCAAGGCCATCTTATTAACTGTTTACCCAATACCAGATGCACCCCTACCTCTGTTGGTGAATGTTTCTAATGTGGGAATTCTTAGTGTTTTACAACAATTTATTGTGTATTCTTGGTTACCTTTGACCTTTTTTTGAAGCATTTAAAACCAGCTGGAATTAGATATGGTATTTTTAGTCAGGAATTATTGGCAGCATATTTGTTAAGTATTTTCACAATCTTCAAAAAGGAAGAAACTTTGTCTTATATACTGACCACAAGCCATTAACTTTTGCTCTTCAGTTTAAATTGGACAAACATTCTCCAAGAGAACTCACCTTAATTTCGTATTATACTTTATTGCTGACATTTTTTCCGTCAAGGGCTCCAATAATTATGCAGCTGAAGCTTTATCCTAAGTTAATGGGAATTCTCTGCACTCCAATGATTTTATTGATTTTGAAAAAAAAAAATATTGGGCTAGGAAATGGTTGTAGAATTACTATAACTGAAAAACTGTCATACTTTTTAGAATTCCACTTGATTCCTCATCAAGCATTCTTCATGGAATATTTCTCTTGGTCATCAACATTTTGTACCTGCTAAACAAATACTCAGGTTTTTTTTTCCACTCATTACAATTTGTCTCATGCAGGAGTTGCAGCATCAGAAAAACTCATTTCCTCTCAGTTCATTTGGCCAGACATGAACAGGAATGTCTGTTCGTGTCTGATAATATAATCCTATAAACCTAGGATTAAATACCTTGTTGAAAAGCAAAAGTTCATTATCATATTAGAACACCCCAAGAACTTCTGCTGTGCCAGTAGCTCGCTTATGGTGATGGTCACTCCCATTGGTGTTGATGTATGAGTGTTTGAAGGAGAGGACCTAAAGTTAAAGGAAGTAATAGGAAAAAAGAAAAGAAAAAGAAACTAAGCTGCATCTATTTGTGATGGATGCGTAAATGTAATTTCAGTCCAGGTATAGAATTTGCTATGAAATTGCAATGGGGTCATTGATGATTTTGATTTTGCCTGAGATGGAGCAAGTGTGTCTGTTGGTTGGTTTCTTCTATTGTTTTTTTTTTTTTATTCCTTCAGCTCAAATTGCTTGGATGCATCATGGCACATTTTACACCATGAAGATGGCTCACTTATAACACATACATATATTGTTGACTCCTTAACTTCTCTTCAGGACAATGTACATCTGTTGATCCTTTCTCTGAAACTATTCCTCTTTGGGATATTTCACCCACAATAGAACCACAAGGTTTCACATCTTGAGCCTCCAGCAATGATAAAACTGACCGAGACTGGCAATTTGATTCTAGTTTGTTTTCTGAATTAACCCAATTGCTGGATGCCAGGAGGATTCACACTATGTCTTATCTTGTAACAAAGTGAATGACTGAACATCTTCACCACCAACATAAAACATCTGTTAAAGCATAAAGTAACATGGATATAAGGTTGGAATATCAGCCTATTACACTGCTGAGTATCAGAATATCAAAGAACTTCTGCTATGCCAATATCTCGTTTTTAACACATACACATACTGTTAGGCCTTAACAGACTTATGTTTTAGTCCAGCAGAACTGCTTTGTGGTATGGTATCAACTCTTCCGGGCAGTGGCACTATCACAAATAATAACTATAAAACTATCATTAAATGAAACCATGAAGTATACTTGCCATCTAAATGTGGCAGACTCATACAGGACAATGCTACTGTTGTTTATAGCCCCAGGAAGACATCTCTTCCAGGTGGCAAATATACTTCACAATTCCTTGCTGCTACTGTGTACGTCTCGCTCAGAGATTTACTATTGTTTGTTTCCCCTTTTTCGAGATCGGTAACAGTTTGTCACTGGAAAAAGCATATAGTATTTTGCGTTTGGAATGAGTTCTCATCGCTAGCTGGTGATTGTCACACGCTGATGATGGGTTACTACTCAGGAAACCTGGGTCTGTGTGTATCACATAAGGCTAGAAATGGGAATGATGATTTCCCTTCACAAATACTAATCGGACACAGACAGTGTGTCATTAGCCAGTTGGAGGAGATGTCTTCCTGGGGCTATAAACAACGGTAGTGTCATTCCCTATGGGTCCACCACATTTAGGTGGCAAATATACTTCCTGATTAAGGCAGCGAGCTGGCAGAAATGTTAGCACACTGGGCAAAATACTTAGCAATACTTTGTCTTTATGTTCTGAGTTCAAATTCTGCCGTGGTCAACATTGCCATTCATCTTTTCAGAGTCGATAAATTAAGTACCAGTTGCACACTGAGGTCAATTTAAGCGACTGGCCCCCTCCCCACAAATTTCAGGCCTTGTGCCTAGAAAAGAAAAGAAATATACATCATGATTGCATGCTGCTACTGTTTCCGTCCAGCTCAGAGATTTATTATTGCTTACCATTGAATGGTATGGACTATTCAAGCACTTTAGTATCACAAGCAACACTAGACTGGTTCCTATTCTGGCCTCAGAATTCTAGGTCAAATGTGAATATTGAAACTGCAAGTGACACTTTGTTGTCTACTGAAAAAACGAATTCAAAAAAATATTACAATAGGTGTAAAAACCTGTACAAAGAAACAGTAAAAAAAAAAAAAGAAAGCCATTATAAATATAGTGTGTGCTAGACTAAAGTTTGTAAAATATTAATTCCAGAAACGCAGCAGAAGTTAAGTAGCTCAGATAGAATCCATAGAGAGATCTTCGATTATGAAGAATGGCCACAATGGGAGAATCAGCTCTCAATAAATTCTGCAATAAGTCACTTAAGAAGTATTGTTGCATATGATATTATGATGGCTTATTTGTGGCCTTTGTTTTCATCTATTCCCAAAATGCTTACTCTTTTACTCTTTTACTTGTTTCAGTCATTTGACTGTGGCCATGCTGGAGCACTGCCTTTAGTCGAGCAACTCAACCCCAGGACTTATATCTTTGTAAGCCTAGTACTTATTCTATCGGTCTATTTTGCCAAACTGTTAAGTTATGGGGACATAAACACATCAACATTGAGTGTCAAGCGATGTTGGGGGTGGGGGAAATAGAGACACACAAACATACACACACACATATATATATATATATACGATGGGCTTCTTTCAGTTTCCGTCTACCAAACCCACTCACAAGGCTTTGGTCGGCCCGAGGCTATAGTAGAAGACACTTGCCCAAGGTGCCACGCAGTGGTACTGAACTCGGAGCGATGTAGTTGGTAAGCAAGCTACTTACCACACAGCCACTCCTGTACTTATACTTGTTAATATTACTGTAACGGAAGGTAGTGATCTGGCAGTATTGATCACATGCCGAGCTGAATGTTTAGTGGCATTTTATCTGTCTTTCATGTTCTGAGTTCAAATTCTACAGAGGTCAACTTTACCTTTCATATTTTTGGGGTCAATAAAATAAGTAGCTGTTGAACATCGGGGTCGATGTAATTGACTTAACCTCTAACCCAAAATTGATGACCTTGTACCAAAATTAAAACATCAATATTACCATAATAATTTAAGTTGAAGTCACTGCATTTTGTAATTTGAGTAGCAGGACATTTATTTACCTATCTCCCATTTATTTTATAAATAATAATCTCATTCTGAGCAGAGGTTACCTCAAAAGCACCCGAATCTTATAGAACTCCAATACATAACCAAAAACAAAGAAATTTGTCAGGACTTAGCAAATACTCTTTTCTGCTCCAAAATTTGGGAGGAGAGAGCCAGTCAATTACACTGATCCCAGTATGCAAATGGTACTTAATTTATCGACCCCGAAAGGATGAAAAGCAAAGTCGACCTCAGCGGAATTTGAACTCAGATCATAAAGACAGACGAAGGATTTAGGAAATATTATTGGCAGAAATATTCTGTAAACAAATGCAATGATACAATCCTTAGAAACACTTGTGTACTTATATAAATAAGAAGTTAATAAACAAACAAACATTTGTTAACTTGTGGAGTTAAATTGATTAATCAAAGATATTTTAGGAAAGTGTCATAAGAAGAGAAATAAAATTTTATCTCAAATGGAAAGGATATCAAAACTTTTGCTATTAATCATGTTAAGTTGTATTTATTTATTTTTTTTAATTTATAGTTCTCTTATACTTTTTAATCTTCTGAAATGTGAAGAAGACATTTGAAAATGTTTAGAAGTTTGCATTAAAATATTTTTCCTTATTTTTATGGCAGAGATAATACGTAAGATATATCAATATAAAATTAAACTGAACCCACATTAATTTTTAAATTCAATTTTCATTAATAATTTTGTTGAGAAATAATTTACGATTGCGTTTCTCATTATATCTTTAATGAAGGATTCCTGTATTATACAAACTCTGCAGCCTGTGGTTGAGGCTCAGCATCCTAAGAGCAGTAAACATTGTAGATGTTTCACACAAATGCATTGAAGATGCATTTAACATGTTTTTCATGCTGGCATGGGTTGGATGGGTTGACAGGAACTGGAAAGGCCAGGAGCCACATCAGGTTTCATTGTTTGTTTTGATATGCTTTCTATAGCTGGATGTCCTTAATAATACCCAACCACTCTACAGGAGTATATTGGGTGCTTTTTATGTGGCACCAGAACTAATACTTTTTGTGTGATACCATCACCAGTGATTTTTTTTTTACAAGGCACCAGCATGTATGCTTTTTAAGTGGCACCTTGCAAGACAAAACCCCCTTAAATCAAGGGAATGGAGGGGGGGTGAACAACTAGTTCAAAGCCACAGTTGAGCACAACAGTCATTGAAACCAAGAACTTGCATACTGGAGCAATGTTCTGATGAAACAAGACCCTTTATCATTTTCCCCAGTCTTAATCGCCTTTCATAACTGCTTCAGCAAGTGGGCATAGTACTCTCCATTGATGGTGCGGCCCTTTTCAAGATATTCAATCAACACAATGCCTTTTGAATCCCCCCAAAACTGAGGTCATCACCCTCCCTGCAGGTGAAATGACCATAGCCTTCTTTGAAGTAGGTGAGCAAGGGTGTTTCCATTGCATTGATTGTCTCTTTGTCTCTGGCTCAAAGTGATGAAGTCAACACTCATCCTGGGTTAGGAAATGTTCAAGGAATCCAATGGGATCTGCCTGAAACAATGTCAGATTCTCCTATGATGTAATCAGCCTGGTGCACTTTTGATCAGGTGTCAGAAGATGTGCCACCCACCAAGCAGAAACCTTCATCATGCTACGTTCATTGTGCTGAATACTCTCAACTCTCTCACAGGACATACTAATAACATTGGTTATTTGATTTTATAGTCAATCACCTGTCATCCATCATTATATGGTGGACATGATCTGTTTTCCTTGGTGGTGGCAGTTAGGTCATCTTCAACACTCTCCCTTCCCCTCCTAAATTCAGCTGCCCACTTTTGTACTGTTGATAAAGCTGGAGCATCATCCTCTAATGTAGCAATCATGCCAGTATGTATGTTCTTGGTTGTGGTAGTGGTGGCAGGGGGAGACTAACCCATTTTCTGTAGGTACTTGATGACACCAGTATATCAAATTTTGTCCTTTTTCAAGTAAAGTTGCTACTAGTTAGTAATGAAAAACACACTCAGTACTGATAATGCACCTTAGAAAATAAAGCTTTCTTTTGTTTTTACTTAACTTTGGGTTGATATTAGTTCAAATATTTTTTTCTTATTTTAGAAGACCTGTTGGGGCAAGTGAGATCGAAACTGAACCAAATTCGATGACTGGCACCTGTGCCAGTGGAGCGCTAACAGCACCAACCGAGCGGGATCACTGCCAGAGCAGTGGTCTCACTTCCGTGCCGGTGGCACATAATAAGCACCATTTGAGCACGATCGTTTCCAGCATTGCCTTGCTGGCACTTGTGCCGGTGGCATGTGAACAAAGCATTTGACTGACTCCTGTGCAGGTGGCACGTAAAAAACACCATTTGAGCGTGGCTGTTGCCAATACTGCTGGACTAGCCCTCGTGCTGGTGGCACGTAAAAAGCACCCACTACACTCTCAGAGTGGTTGGTGTTAGGAAGGGCATCCAGCTGTAGAAACTCTGCCAGATCAGATTGGAGCCTGGTGCAGCCATCTGGTTCGCCAGTCCTCACTCAAATTGTCCAACCCATGCTAGCATGGAAAGCGGATGTTAAACAATGATGATGATTATAATAACACTCAATATGTGCACTCAGACTGACAAGTGGAACTACATTCAGTCTGTAGTTTTAATGTCCAGTCTTTTATGCTGGTATGGCTAGGATGAATCTGCTGTATGGCATATTAGGATTTATCCTAATCCAATGCTATGTTGACTATTAAGACATATGTTAACAGATTTTATGTAGTTAAGGTAAATCCACCCATGTTCATTATAAAAGATCTTTTAAAATTTTACCTGATCTTGTTCTGACAGCTCTTTTCTAGTGTTAGTGTACATAAATTCTTTACTCAGCAGAAGTCAACCATTTGCAGTATATTTATTGTCTTAACCCGTTTACTATCATATTTATTTTGAAATGCTCTGTGTTGCTTTCAATTACTTTAAATATAGCAAAGGATTTAGTAAAATAACTTTGTTATCATTAAGCTAGTGTTAGGAACATAAATTGTGACTAAGGTTTGGTGGAAGATTTTAATTCAAAACTTATGAAGACACTTGTATTCAGAGTTAGAGCCAGTTTCAGCAAGGTTGGTATTGAAAGGGTTAATGCTGTAAATTGAATGTTAAATATTCATATCAAAGTGTGCACCATAAACGAAGTTCTATTTGTCATTGTTTCAGTAGATTTAACATCCAGTCTCCCGTGCTGACACAGCTCTCCAGTTGTCAGCAACAGTCACATATTTCACTACATTGCACAATCACCAATGTTTACCATAGAGAGAAACTCTTGCTGTTAACAGGAATTCACCATCATCAATTCTGTGATTGGAATAGCATGGATTACCTGCTTCTCTAGAAAGGCATCTAAGCAGATCACTGTCTACATTTCATGAGCGCCTCTATCACTAATTATATCTGTAGATATACTAATGATGCCATTGCAGATATTTCATGCTCATTCTTTGCACTGAGTAAACAGTATTGAGTCCCTTCCTACTCGCTTCAGACATAATTAACTAAAGCAATTTCTTTTATGGCACAGAGAGTTCTTTTCTCTTTTCCTTGCTAAAAATTCAAGTATTCATAGACTTTTTGATTCTAGTCCATTCCTCAATGACTGAAATTTATTTTGTACTTCTCAGATACAACCTGTAATGAGAACCAAGCCACCAGGATACAAATGGGAACAGCAATGTTGCTATTAACACAAACGTTCTGGTCTACAGCAAACAGATGAGTGTCAGAATTTATTCACTAACATGCTAAAAATACTAACTTACCGTCTAATGAGGGAACCTCTATTCAGTCATTCAGCCAGCTAAAAACAGCAGCTAATTCTATCATATCATACATCAAGGCCTAAAGCAAGGTATGAGACATTAGATGATGTAATCCTACATAGCACTACAAAAGCCCAGATGGAGCACCTATTTTAATCAAGAATTATTTGGGGTTAAATCAGTAGATGCCGAACATTTTCAGGTTGCCACCCCCTTGACATCTAGGCCATATTCTGAGCATCTCTCTCACCCTCCTCACCACAAATATAGACCCCTTTTCTGTAGCAAATTCAAAACAACTGTATTTCCTGAATAAAAATTAAACCTAATTAACCTATTAATATTTTTTTTTTACATCTGTCACCCCATTATCATCCCACTTTTCTTCAACACCCACCCAGATCTTTCCACCACCTCTAAGGGGGCAGTTCTTCCCACTTTGGGAACAAATGGGTTAAATAACAGCAACAATTATTAAGCAACAGAGGCCTGTTTCTTTTTGGAGTAAAGATTATTTGCCAACATAACATGGCAGTCCTGGTTTAGGACGAATGTTGCTGTAATTTAGCCCCAGGAGATATTGTCTTCAGCTAGCTATATGACATGATCTGTGTCCTTATATTTTCGAACAAGGGAATCTAGCACCCCCACTCAGCTCAAAACAATATCTGTGTATCGCAATTTCTGGGTTACTTCTCTTCATCAGCACAGAATAATTGTTCGGCTAGAAGTGGTGCTACCAAATTCCTGTTGGAAATATGTAGTTTTCAAAGTGACAACTAGATTTCCTTGTTAGAAAATATAAGGACACAGATCGTGTCGTATAGCCAGCTGGAGATGATGTCTCCTGGGGCTAAATTACAGCAATGTTAGCCCTAAACCAGGACTGCCATGTTATGTTAGCAAATAATTTTTACTCCAAAGTACTATTGCTGAATATTTCTCGTTGTGAGATTTACAAATAGTAAATTTCTGTTTCTTTTTGTTTTACTTTTTTTCTCTTACTAAAATACTATAATAAATCTACCTAATCTAAACGAGCTGAACTGGTACTAGCAGTAGTTGAGATTAACCTTGTTTGGCCTGACATCCAATCCAGTGAGTCATCTTGTGCTCTCAATAACTTACCACAGAAACCAGCATATGCTCTGGTCTGATGGATTTGCAGGCTTGAGACCAATTATAACTTTTGTTTTAAACTAAGTAGGCAACTTATGGACTACCTCATCCTATACGCACGTGATGCCCTCTGAGAAGAATGAAGGGGCCATGAATGTCACCTCTTCTCTTTCTACTAAATCATAGAAGAAACAAAATGTTCTAAGTTCTTGTATAATTGCATCAAGATGTGGGCAAAGAATTATCAAAATTAACACTTGTTGCACACTTTTAAGCTAAATCAATTTGTCTGTTAACACATGTGTTAATAATTCTGCTGTGTGTGTGTGTGCCTGCATGTTTGAATGTATGTGTATGTGTGTCTGCTTGTGCCTGAAAGAGGGCGGATCTCCAAAGTGATCAGCCAGGAAAGAAAACAAATGAAAGGAAAGGTTGATAAATAGATTTTAAGAAATAATTCTTTAGATTTACTCATAAACTTTGACTATTTTCATACACTTGCATAGACATTCCACACACCCCGCCGTACATACATGCACAAATGTATGAGAAGAATATTAATCATACTGATTATCTTAAAATATGAGAATCTACTTCGTTTATTGTAAGATATAAGACTGGTGTACACACAAAGAAAGAATTTAGAAGTAAAGAGTGTGTGTGTGTTGTTTCTTTGTATCTGTATATGTTTAAAAATCAGAAAAAAGTAAGTTTTAGAGAATCGTAAATTTAAAGCTGCAATTTGTACTGTTATCTGTTAATCTCGGTTTTTTTTTTTCTTTAAAGGTTTAAAAATTAAGTTTATAATCACTGATTATTTATTTTTAAATATAGTAAACATATGAAGTGTATTTTGTTTTTAAATAAAGAAGAAACATAAGCAAAAGGTTGAAAGATGATAAACAAAGAACACAAGTCTAAATAATAATATACCTGCTCTCTTCTTTGATATTTACTGAAGACCGTCATTTCCCTTAAGATTGTCCTCTGTGTATGTCTGGTATTTTTTTTTAATGTATGTGTAGGTGTGTGTGTTCGTATGTGTGTTTATGTATATGAGTGTTGTGTGTGTGTGTTCATGTGTGTGTTCGTCTTGGCATGCGTGTGTATTTGTGTGTTTATGTGTGTTTATGTATATGAGTTATTTCTTTACTACCTACAAGGGGCTACACACAGAGGGGACAAACAAGGACAGACAAACAGATTAGATCGATTATATCGACCCTAGTGCGTAACTGGTACTTATTTAATCAACCCCGAAAGGATGAAAGGCAAAGTCGACCTCGGCGGAATTTGAACTCAGAACGTAGCGGGCAGACGAAATACCGCTAAGCATTTCGCCCGGTGTGCTAACGTTTCTGCCAGCTCGCCGCCATTTTATGTATATGAGTGTTCGTCTTTGCATGCATGCGCATGTGCGTGCATGTGCATGTGTGTGTTCGTTTGTGTTTATGTATACGAGTGTGTGTGTTCGTCTTTGCATGCGTGTATGTGCTCATGTGTGTGTGTGCATGTGTGTTTATGTATATGAGTGTGTGTTTGTGTCCATGTGTATGTTTGTCTTTGCATGTGTGCATGCGTGTATGTGCATGCATGTGCATGTATGTGCGCACATGTGTGTGTGTGTTTATGCTTATGTTTCTGTATAGAAAATTGCACAAAGAATCTTATTTTGATCTTGGAAATGCTTGAATAAGCACAGGAAGTTTTAATGCCTTCTGCGCTTATTGGCATCCATATGCAAACACAAAATGCACTGATACACGCATCTCTCTCTCTCTCTCTCTCTCTCTCTCTCTCTCTCTCTCTCTCTCTCTCATATATATATATATATATATATATATATATATCAGACACACCAAGACAAAAAAAAATAACAGACAATCATGCATTCCTCCATGTATGTGCTTAGACATATTTCACTCAAGTATTTACATATGTATACAGAGATATATGCACACATACACACACATAAACACACACACACACATTCAACAAATGTGGATATTCAAGCAACAAAATATACTAACAGATACACATAAATGATAAAGCATACACACACACATATATTTATTTCTTTATTGCCCACAAGGGGCTAAATAGAGAGGGGACAAAGAAGGACAGACAAAGGGATTAAGTCGATTACATTGACACCAGTGCAAAACTGGTACTTATTTAATCGACCCCGAAAGGATGAAAGGCAAAGTTGATCTCGGTTGAATTTGAACTCAGAACATAATGGCTATCGATTCTGCTAGCTTGCACCTTTTATATATATATATATATATATATATATTTACATTAATTTTTAGCATGCAAGGGTTAGGTTTATGATGACGATGATGATGATGATAGAAATATTAACATATATATGCATACATATATACACACAGACATGCACACACATACGCGTGCATGCATACACGCATTCCTATGCATACAAACACATATTTTGTGTTCTTAGTAAATGGAACATTGCCATACTGAGTAAACCACCATCTAGAGTTTTAACCAGTTGTATCTGAAATGCCTGAAGGTAAATAAAAGGCAAGAATGAGCCAAGGAAAAACAAAATGGCCAAAACAGATTGAAATCCTACCAAATTTGTTTTCCTTTGACATACCACAGGTTCGTTATCCCACCTGCCTAGACACACATTGATTCAGTGTTCAGTTCAGGAAAAATAGAATTCAATATTCAATCTTTATTCTTTTTTCTTGTTTCGGTCATTTGACTTCAGCCATGCTGGTGCACCGCCTTTAGTCAAGCAAATCGACCCCAGGACTTATTCTTTGTAAGCCTAATACTTATTCTATCGGTTCTCTTTTGCTGAACCGCTTAGTTATGGGGACATAAACGCACCAGCATCGGTTGTCAAGTGATGTTGTGGGGACAACCACAGACACACATACATATACATATATATGACGGTCTTCTTTCAGTTTCCGTCTACCAAATTCACCCACAAGGCTTTGATCGGCCCGAGGCTATAGTATAAGACACTTGTCCAAGGTGCCACGCATTGGGACTGAACCCAGAACCATGTGGTTAGTAAGGAAGCTACTTATCACACAGCCACTCTTCTGCCTAATTGTAAATATATTTTTACCGAATTGTCTGTAAAGCTCTGTAAGTGTTTCAAAATATGAATTTCATGCCTCAAACTTTGAAGCTAATTAAAAGCACCCACACACTTTCAGACACACATAAACACAGTTTTATATGCACTTGCGCACACGCATGCGCGTGTGTGCGTGTGTGTGTGTGTGTTATCATCATCATTGTTATGTCCACTTTTTTTCTATGATGGCATGAACTGAAAGAGATTTCTTTAGCCAGTATTGAAAAGCTGGGCGATCCTTCCTATTGCTAAATCTTACTTGATTTTCAGATAAACCATTTTATTCTTTACCTCAGTAAATTTGCCAGGTGTAAACCTGTTCCATCTTCAATAGGATTTGATCTTGTTTGGTATGTGACTGTGGTCAATGGCTCTCATCTATGATTTATGTGCTGGTGGCACGTTAAAAGCATCATTCAAGAATGGTCATTGCCAGTGTCGCTTGACTGGCTCTGGTGCCAGTGGCACGTAAAAAGCACCATTCGAGAGTGGTCGATGCCAATGCTGGTTGACTGGTCCCATGCCAGTGTTGGCTGACTGGTCCCATGCCAGTGGCACATGAAAAGCACCATTCAAGCATGGTCATTGCCAAAGCTGCCAGACTGGCTTCCATGCCGGTGGCATGCAAAAAGCACCATTCAAGCATGGTCAATATCAGTACCACATGACTGGCCCTCGTGCCGGTGGCACATAATGAGCACCCACTACACTCTCAGAGTGGTTGGCATTAGGAAGGGCATCCACCTGTAGAAACTTTACCAGATTGGATTGGAGCCTGGTGCAGTTTTCTGGCTTACCAGCCCTCAGTCAAACCCTCCAGACATTAAGCGACAACGATGATGATGATGATGACTGACCCCTATGCATTAAGCTAAATCAAGCCGTACCATATTCAAATTAATTTTATTTCATTTAATATCCTGGTTTGTAATTCAAACTAAAAAGAAATTCTCAGTATGTCCTTTTATTCCTGCCTTTTTAAGATTAATTTGTTTTGCCATTGCTTTGAAATGTCTTTTTTTGCAAGAATTTCAATATAATTCTTACCATCCAGTAAGGTTACAGACATAAACTGTCTATTAGTCCAGCATTTGTTTTCTTCAGCAAGAATATTCATTTTGCCTTAGATTAATTCTTCACTAAAGACTTTTCACTGCAACGTTACCAGAGGAGGACGAAGTAAAGTTTATTCTTCAGATGAACACCATGCTTACATAATTCATACGAGTCACCATTAATAACTGGAAAATTTCTTTTCTTTGGTCTTTCTCACAAACTTATCCACTTCTTTCTCCCTATTATCCAAATGTTGGAGTTTAACAGCAGGTTTTGTGGGGATGTTTCAACTCTTCATAGGCAATAATAGACAAGCATAATCCAGCTTGTTGTTGGCGTTTTGTATATGAACATCAAATTATTCTTTCACACACTTAAAAGCACCGATGTTTCCTCTATTGAACACTTACCTTGAAATCATGTATAGATTGCATTCTACTGTCAAAAGTAGAGTTTCCTAACGGTTAATTTTAAACCTTTAGTTATTACTACTATCGTTTTAAGTTCTATTCTACAAATACTAAGAGATCACTGCTTTCTCTCTAATATAAATAGAAGCATGTGTGGGTAAGAAGTTTACTCCCCAAATGCATAGTTCAGGGTTCAGTCCCACTGGGTAGCACCTTGGCTAAATGTCTTCAACAATATCCTCTGGCTGACCAAAGCCTTGAGAGCGGATTTGCTAGACAAAAATTGAAAGAAGCCTGTCATGTATATATATATATATATATATATATATATATATATATATATATATATATATATATTTGGTTAATAAAATCAAAATAGGATAAAAATCTTTTACATGAATTTTATCAGGAAGCTAGTGTGTAAAAAAATTTGTAAGGGAAATTTCTATTCCCAAGAATATACTTATTCGTTTATATTCATATAAAGGGCATTACTACAGAATAATGCCACACACTAGACTTCCCAAATAAACACATTTTAGTACCGAATGCAAGGCGATATTTGAAGAAAAGAAGGCTAAAGACACCGCTTGCTAAAAATCAAAGCTAAAGTTTCGAAAAACCACCAGTTCTATGATAAATACACATATATGCAATGTAATGAATATTTTAAAAAATAGGCCTACCTTCAGAATGGGATACGAAGGCAGCTAATACATATCCCAATATCAATTGATTTCATGCTGTGCATGAGAAACATGCTCTGCAATCCTCAGTTGGAAATAGTACTTGACATCTATTTCTAAAATATTCATTATGTCAACTCTTGTGTGTTTCTAACTTTAAACGTCCCACTCCATTTAAAGAGAAAACTATCATAAACAATAAAAAAGTAGATATGTGAAGTATTGTTATGACTGTTAAAAACAGTAATAATGAGGTGGCTAGCAAGACTTCTACCTATACAGGTACAGTATAAAATATTTGAAGAAACGAAGGGCTTAGGGTCTATTTTTCAGCATATTAGCATAGGAAATTGTTTTCTTTTTCTTTTGCCCTTATTTAGAATTGTTCATATTTTCACCTTGAAAAGTATTTTAATATACTGTCAATGATAGAATTCTTTTTAAAACTTTTATCCTGATATTAGAAGTACACACACACACACACACACACACACACACACACACATATATATATATATATATATATATATATATATATATATATATATATATATATATTCGTCCTTAGTCGAAAGACATCTGTTGTTTTGTCCTGTTATTATTCCTACTGTATTTGTGTAACATTGTTCGTTTTTTTCCGTCCTTATTTTTGTATACATTCACTGCTTTCTTCCAAGGAATCTAGTGCTCTTAGCTTAGTTTTTCCTTGGGGCTGGCCAGATTGGAACAATATCGAGAATAACCAGCCAAAATTGCAAGGAGAATCTGGATCTCGACCGAAGAGAGAAAACTACGAATGACCTGTCTGCGTTTTCTTTGTTTCATCTATCTGGATGTTTTGTCCCTTTCTTTTATCACCTAACTGTCTGGATATTTTGCGTTCTTGTTCCATTCTGTATTATATATTTATATATATATATATATATATATATATATATATATATATATATATATAATACAGTGGCAACTGGCATTAATGTGCTAATGTCCCCATAACTTATTGGTTCAATAAAAGAGACAGATAGAATAAGCACCAGGCTTAAACTTGTTTGACTCTCCAAGACTCTACCCCAGCATGGCCACAGTCTGGAGACTGAAACAAGTAAAAGACAAAAACTAAATGATAGTCATCGACAGGACTAATTACGAGTCATTTGCAGCTAATATTTTCCATTTAATTTTTTCTGATACTTGCATGAAATTTGAAACTCATTATTTCCAATCTCTGACTAGAATATAAGAAACACCTCCTGTCTTCCATGCCAAAGGTGGCCCCCATTTGTATCAATTACCAGCCAACAATCTCACCACTGGACTGTAATAGTTTTACACTGTAACAGTAAAAAATCATTAATAGCTCCACACCATGGATGTTAGTAGAAGTGGTTAACTACCACTCGGAGCACATGATCTGCACCAGCCAATGGTAATGAGCCTATTCATTAGCCAGTGATTATTAGCCTTATCTACATGCTGTGAAAGTTTTGTCAGACAAAGGGAAACATCTGAACGATCAAGATTGTTTTTTGCCATTTCCTGTGAAACACTCAGGAAAGTAATGAAACATGTTGAGTGTTCTTTTATTTTGATAGTACCCTTATTAATAGCACCCTTGTTAATATATATATGTGTATGGTCAATGCCTGTGCCACCTGACTGGCTCCCCAGGCTGGTAGCACGTTAAAAGTACCCACTACACTCTCAAAGTGGTTGGTGTTAGGAAGGGCATCCAGCTGTAGAAACACTGCCATATCAGATTGGAGGCTGGTGCAGCCTTCTGGCTTGCCAGTCCTCAGTGAAACTGTCCAACCCATGCCAGCATGGAAAGTGGACTTTAAACAATGATGAGCATGATGGTATGTGTGTGTATTTGTGTGTGTTGTATGTCCTTTGATTTTCATTATTTGAAATCTTCCTCTGAGGAAGGAGCTGGTTTCTAACAAGCATACAAAGCTTCATCATTGGAATGTAGATTACAAAAGCAATGTCACATTTTAAACTTGAGTAAAGTCTTGAATATTTTTATTGTTCCGCTTACAGCTTGTGTCTATAACGTGCAAATTAGTTGGTTGATTTCTTTTTCTGAAAACTCTAGCTTATCTAGATTCTCACTTCACCGTTTACTCACAAAACCAAGTGCACCATTTATTACAGGTATAAATGTGGATTTATAATCTGAATATAGGAGCTGGCGGTTACGAAGCAGCTGTCCATAGTTATCCTCTTTGTCTTTGGTTTTGAGGAAGTATTCACGAGTATATATGTATAATTACATACTTATATGTATGCATTGGTGAAAGCTTCTTTTTAAAAACAAAGAAAAGAAGATAATAGTAAGAATAGTTTCTAATTTTGGCACAAGACTAGCAATTTCAGGGGAGGACTAAGTCGGACCCTAGCATTCAACTGGTGCTTATTTTTTTGACCATGAAAAGCAAAGTTATCATTAATCATCATCATCATCGTTTAACGTCTGTTTTCCATGCTGGCATGGGCTGGAAGGTTCGACTGGGGTCTGGGAAGCCAGTAGGCTGCACCGGGCTTCAGTCCGATCTGGCAGTGTTTCTACAGCTGGATGCCCTTCCTAAGGCCAACCACTCCAATAGTGTAGTGGGTGCTTTTTACGTTCCACTGGCACAGGAGCCAGAAGGGGGCTGGCAACAACCACAATTGGCTGGTGCTTTTTATGTGCCACCGGCACAGAAGCCAGTCAAGGCATTGGCTATGTTCGGTTGGTGCTTTTTGCATGCCACCGGCATAGGGATGACAACTACCATTTCCTAGAATTTGAACTCAGAACTTAAGGCTAGGAGAAATGCCACTAGGCATTTCTTTTTTTTTTTTGCATGCTAACCATTCTGTCAACTTGCTATCCTAATAATAATAATAATAA
>NC_142929.1:6644032-6661532 GCF_046866305.1 Octopus bimaculoides
TTTTTCATGTTTGCTGCACTACCACGTCTTTGCCTGTATATACACAGTGAAGCTTTACTATAGCGTCGTATTTGTATCGACTGCTATTTCCAGTAAATATTGGTGCCTTGTTGTACCACACTAATCTGTATTTATATTTATATGCATATATGTATATATATATATATGTCGGATACGGACAGTGTTCATTTTTAGTAAGGTGAGAATTCTGTTTATTTGGATATGTTTTTCCTAAACAATACTATGCTGATGAGCAGAGTCTAAATTCATTTTAGTAATTGCGAAATCGGTCGATACATAGTTGAGTTATTTAAAAGAAAGTTGGTCTTCTTCTGTTGTTTGTTTTTCCTCGCATTCGGTACTAAATGTGTTTATTTTAGGAAGTTCAGTGTGTGGCATTATTCTGTAATAATGCCCCTTATATAAATATAAACGAATATATATATATATATGTACACATAGATATATATATATATATACATAATTAACATAATATGGTAAAAATTCGATATTAATTAATATCAATTTAATACCAGGAAACTAGCACATTAAAAGAATCAGAAGGTTCTTGAAAACATTTTTCGAGATCCTAAAAAGATTATAATCTTTTTAGGATCTCAAAAAATTAATACGGATTCAGCGGACCAAAAACAGGCGGGCTAGACCAGTGAAAATTGTACATACCTCGATTATCTGCAGACTATAGTTTCAAAATCAACACTTTCAAAATAAAAGTGTCTATTTTTCTTCAGTACAGATTGCCGATATTTTTACAATCGAACAGAATCTCGTGCTAGTTGTCTTCAACCAGTGAAAGCGTGCACGTGATTCTATCCATTATAAAGATTAAAATTCAAAAGTCTTAGTTTTGAATTTTAATATATATATACATAGATATATGCATATAATGTATACATATATCATCATCATCATCATCGTCGTCGTTTAACGTCCGCTTTCCATGCTAGCAGACGTTAAACGACGATGATGATGATGATGATGATGATATATGTATACATTATATGCATATATATATATGCATATATATGTATACATACACACACACATATACATACATACATACATACATATATACATACATATATGTGTGTATATGAGAGTGTGTTTAGCTATATAATCTGGATGTTCATCTGTGTGATGAATATATTCACCGCCACTTTAGAGTTATTCCATCTATGCTGGAACCATCTTTTATTTATTTTATTCACATTGACATATCTATTCATTCAACTGACAATCTCTGCAGTTCACTACATTCAGGTGTGTATTCATGAACATATTTCTGAGTTTAAAAAATTATTTCAATAAATCAATAAATATTTTGTGCAAATGTATATTTGTTTAAAATAGACCATAAAAACTATAAATAAATTATACATTGTGTGTTTTATTCTGCATCAATACTTTGGGCTGCCTTTAGTTATAATTAAGGCTGTGTCTCTTGTATATTCTTAGTTATACTTAAGTACTAATTTGATTTTAATATAGCTTAGATAATAATAAAATATCTAATTTTAGATAAATTTAAATTGTTGCCCCGATCGATAATACCACCAGCAACAACATTGCCATCATTTCATTGTCTTTTCTTTCTGCGTCAGACAATATCTTTCATGTACAATTGCTCCACTAATTTGCTTCCTCTCAGTTAACCAACTTAACATATTCACTTCCATCAATTGATGCATATCATCGGTTTTTACAATTGATATCGTGCAACATTGCTGTTTTTCTGTTTTTTTTTATGCTTTTCATGTTCCATGGAGAAAAATACTTTTGTTGCCAAACTCGTAGCAAGTCAGATAATTTCATTCAAAATATTATATATTATTAACATGTTATATAATAAGCACAAGCATAGCTATGTGGTAAGAAGTTTGCTTCCCAACAACATGGTTCTGAGTTCAGTCCCACTGTGTGGCATTATGAGCAAGTGTCTTTTACTATGGCCTTATGTCAACAAAAGTTTTGTCAGTGGATTTGGTTGACAGAATCTGAATGAAGCCCATCATCATCATCATCATCGTTTAACGTCCACTTTCCATGCTAGCATGGGTTGGACGATTTGACTGAGGACTGGTGCAACCGGATGGCTACACCAGGCTCCAATCTAATTACTATATATATATATAGTAATAGAAAGGGAAGAATTTCAATTATCCCCAGGTGATGAGTTATAATATATATAAGAAATTATAGAAGGAAAATGCACACATTTTACATAGTTTTAATATAATTTTTAATATATCTTATATTGTGTTTGTCGACCGGTTTTGCTTTTGCTAATCATGACATTAAAATTTAATTGAATACGTATTTTCTTAAGAAAAAGTTTTTTTGTCCAAGTTGTGTGTGGAGTTTATGAATGAATGATTCAGCAAGTGGAAAAATCCAGTTTGGACGTCCACATTTTTTAACTGTTGGTTTCGTGTTGTGTAAAGCTTCACATTCTTTAGAAGTCTCTTTAGCAATTTGTGTTGCTTTTTGCATTTGATGAATTTATATGCTTTCAGGATGTTGTTCATTTTTGGGTCTCTAGTTAGTAAAGGAATACTTTGCACAATAGTATTGCATGCCTCATTGGTTCTAGAGTTGTATGTTGATGTATACAGTAGTGTTTTGAGATGAGGTGTGGTGTTATATTTTGTTGTCTTTAATGTTTTTATGTCTAATTTCTTGGCATGCTTAATTCCATCATCTATAATGAGGGTGGATATTGTCTTTCAGTTAGTATTGTTCTCAGGTCTTGAAGACAAAGGTCCCGAGTTGTTCTGTCAGACACTATTGTGCAAATCCTTTTTGTTCATGGACATATGGCATAGTGGTTAAGAGCGCGGGCTACTAACCCCACGATTCCAAGCAGTGACCTGAATAATGATAATAATAATAATAATGCTGATAATAATAATAATAACATCAAAGAATACCTTAGGAATGAGAACCCAGTTTCGAAATTTCCTCCCAAGACACCTGATGAAGGCTGGAAGGTATATCAACCAAAACGTTGTGTTAACAGCAAACAAGATGAAGACAAATATCCATCAAATGTAAATAATGTATAAATTTTAAAGTCATGATTAGCAAAAGTGAAACCAGTTGACAAACACAATATAAGATATATTAAAGATATATCAAAACTATATATGTGGCTATTCTATTTCAGATGCATGTAATGCTAAAGGGTTGTACCTGATTGATTTAGAAATTCGTTTCCCCAAAAAGATGCAAAATGATGATGATGATGATGATAGTTGTTATCATTACTCAACCACTGCACCTAAAGATTGCAATTTCTGTTAGCAGTATTTGCTTTGTGAATGCAGATTACATGCAGTTTCCTTGTCTAGAAAATATCCTTCCTTATATATTTCACTAAGATATATATTTTGTCATTAATAATGAAGCAAACATTAAAAAAAAAAAAGTTTAAAAAAAAAATGAGATTTCACTATCTAGAACAACATTTAATCTTATTCTGACAGAAAGTGCTTTACAAGTTCACTCAAAGAATTATCAAAGAATTGAGATAAGTTAACTTGAGATTTAAGACTGTTAATTCATGTCAAAATTCATTGGAATTTCATCGCTTTACTAACCACTCACAGAGATCACTTTCATTGTCAAAACATGCAGGAAGAGGAGTTTTTTAAAAGCTTAAATAATGATATATGTTGAGTTTATCACAGTAATATATTTAGCAGTAATATTTTGAAGAACATAGTTCTTATAGAGACTGTATCCAGTAATTTTGAGCTTGTGGCTGACGCAAGATATTAATAAATAGAGATATATATTACTAGTTAACAACAAATCAAATTAAGAAGAAATTTATTAAGATGTAATTTTAGACATTACGAGCACCGATCCCATATAAAGTTTGTATATTAATATTTATATCAAAATTTTAGCTGGTAATCTGTAAGATATGGAGGTATAATAACCAACTTATGCAATAAGATATAAAATATGTACATTAAATATATATTAATCTGTTCATAAAATTATTGTAATGAAAGCAGTTACCTGAACTCCTAATTTTCCTTAAATTGATAAATCTAATCACATAAGATAAATATTATGACATAAACTTTGGTTGTTTTAAGAAAGAACACATCTCAGCTGATAAGGAATGAGCCAATGAGGAAACCTGTTGATGGCTGTCCAATCTGCCTGAAACAACAGCTTAGTCTCCCTCAAATTACACCCTAATGCCTTTAGAATTATAGAAGGGAACTGTTTAGAACTGAATTTTTCACAAGATTGTCATTTCTGTTAATTCTTTAATGAAGCAGAGAGACATTTGTAATTATTCATATCAAACCAATTTTAATTAAGCTGATTTTATAATAACCAGTATAGTTTCCATAATTCTGGACATTGAATCTTTGGACAAGACTCTAACTTGGCACCTGAAGCTATCAAAAGCTTATAACATGGGAAAAAATAATTCTGATTTAGAGACACCCAACTAAACACATATATACATGTATGTTCATTTATTTCAATGTCCATTCTCCATAACAGCAAGGAACATTGCTTCATTGCAGCCTAACATTGATGAAAGAATCCTTTTGTTTTAGCGACCTTTGTAAACTTGTACAGACGCAACATGCAATGTAGTCCCTGATATACAAGAATACAGAATGGTCTTCACTAAAATGTCTTTTAATCATAGGCCTGCTCAAGTTAATTTATTCCAAATTGTTTTCAATTAATCATACACTGTCTCATAGTTTTCAGATTTGTGATTTAATTCTTTTAGAATGACATCACGTGGTACGTGCAAAGGACTAAATTTGCCAAGTCTTAAAACAAAACAGGTGGAATATTTAACCCAGATATGGTCAGTTGAAATACTGAAGGGCTAATACATTTCAAAATGGTTCATATTCGGTTGATTAAAAATGTAATGGCAAGTATTTATTGACCCTTTTCTTTCTTTTAAAAATTGGCACGAACTTTCCGGACAACCCAATACTTTGTTAAAAGAGAGGGAGGAGGGAGAGAAAGAGTGTTTAGTGCAGGGGTATGTGGTATTGTTGAAAGGAGAAGCAAAGAGACACACAGACAGAATATGTTAACTAATGCGGCATCAATGTATCTATCCACATAGATACATCAAGCAATAGATGATAGAAGGATGGATTGTGAGCTATATAAATAGATGGTGAAATTAAAATGGAATAACCGTAGCAAGTGGCTATGGATGTTACTCTGTTACTCTTTTATGTGTTCCAGCCCAAAAGCTATGGTCATCTAGTTTTTTTTTTTTATTATTTTCATTATTATTTGGTCACACTGTTTATCCATATTGTCAGAATAGAGAGATACATACACTGAAAGAAAGGAAAATATATAGATGGACTGAAATGAAAATAATATTTATTTCTTTATTGCCCACAGGGGAGCTAAACATAGAGGGGACAAACAAGGACAGACAAAGGGATTAAGACAATTATATCAGCCCCAGTGTGTAATTGGTACTTATTTTATTGACCCCGAAAGGATGAAAGGCAAAGTCAACCTTGAAAGAATTTGAACTCAGAACATGAAGATGGACGAAATACCGCTAAGCATTTTGCTTGGCATGCTAATAATTCTGCCAGCTCGTCACCTTTAGAATAAGCTATTATTTTCTACTCCAGGCACAAGGCCTGAAATTTTGGGGAAGGGGGCCAGTCAATTAGATCGACCCCAGTATGCAACTGGTACTTAATTTATCGACCCCGAAAGGATGAACGGTAAAGTCGACCTCAGCGGAATTTGAACTCAGAACGTAAAGACAAAGTACTGCTAAGCATTTCGTCCAGTATGCTAACATTTCTGCCAGCTCGCTGCCTTGAAATGAAAATAATATTGATTAGTAAATAACTTGGACTGAGTCTTGTTGTTGATAAGTGTGGTGGTGGTGATGTCAGAAGTTTAATGGTGAAATGGAGGAAGGGTTGTACAAGGAAATCTGTAATTAATTTGATTCAGTCTTTTAAAATTTTTTTATCTCCCATCACTTAATGCGTGTAAGTTAGTGCAATTAATTATCATCTACTCAATCAAAACTTATATTCATCTATAAGATATGGACAATTGTAGATGATACCTGCTAATAAAAGAAAAGAATGTTTAGGCTAAAACGTCTTAACAGTTTTGTTTTTCAAATAACTATTAACCCTCTCAAATCTGGACCCCTGTATCTAACTTCACCTTCCATCTGGATTCCTGAGCAAAACAATAAACAGTTGCATATACAGCTCAAGAGGAATGATTACAGGCAAATTAATTAACAGAATCCTCCTGAAATTCAGGAGAATGACAATAATAGGTGTTTCTCTTAACTAATGTATTTGTTTATCTGAATCGCTCCTTTCCTCATCTCTTTCCCCAGTTTGTTCACGTCACTCTCTTTGTCTGTATAAGGGTAAACTCTTTGTCTGAAGAATAGACATCACCAATAATTTTCTCAACTTTAAGGAGTCTAGGCCCTGCTCATTTACCAAATGAAATCCTGGGTTTGTTACATGCTTGTTTCATTGCAAAAAGAAAAAAAATGATTTAAAAAAAAATTAAAATCAAAAGCCTGGGGGGAGCGCTAAGAACACCGTCCGAGCGTGATCGTTGCCAGAGCAGCTGTCTGGCTTCCATGCCAGTGGCACATAAATAGCACCGTTTGAGTGTGATCATTACCAGCGTCACCTTCCTGGCACTTGTGCCAGTGGCACATGAAAAGACATTCGAGCGAGGTCATTGCCAATGCCGCTGGACTGGCTCCTGTGCAGGTGGCATGTAAAAAAACACCATCTTGAGCGTGGCCATTGCTAGTACCGCCTGACTGGCCCTCGTGCCGGTGGCACGTAAAAGCACCGACTACACTCTCATAGTGGTTGGCGTTAGGAAGGGCATCCAGTTGTAGAAACTCTGCCAAATTAGATTGGAGCCTGGTGTAGCCATCTGGTTCGCCAGTCCTCAGTCAAATCATCCAACCCATGCTAGCATGGAAAGCGGACGTTAAACGATGATGATGATGATGATGATGAAACACACTTGACAACAAAACTGCAATGTGATTCATTGTCTATTTCTAGTATTTTAATATGTTTCTTTGTGTATTGTTCATTACTGTCTTAATAGGAATCTGATAGAGATTGAATTTAAACCATTCCAGCTATACTGATACGGTTGAGGTTTGGTAAAACTTTACCAACATACAGTAACCAGGAAATATTATTGATAATGTCTGAGATTTCATTTCATAGTTAATATAGTTTATTTCTTGACATAAAGTGAAAAATAGATATCAGCTCAGAAGGGAGAAGCCACAGAAAGATCTTTCAGAGATGTTTCCTACCATTGCACCTTCATTATTACCTTTATTGACTTTTACATCATCTTAAGAATCAATGCTTTACATAAATATACACTTCCATCAAAGAATTTTCAAAATAATTATAGAATTTCCATGGATGCTGCTTCTACAGAATTAATCTGTTGACTGGTTAACACCAGTCAACTAAATCTTGGATGTATTTAGTTGGTAGATCTCTAGCAAGGTTTCTGCTCTGAGGATGACGTCTCCCCTCCAGGGCACACAAGTAGTGTAAATGGCGTTTGGAAGGACATCCAGCTCTAGAAACAAAACTATAGATGGAATGCTGTGAAATTTGATCCTCCCAGCTAATCTAGGGGATTATTATCCTTCCTGAAACATATGTTAATTCTGACCATGGTAATCTTTCCGACTAATACTACAGTAGAAAGCTACTGTAAAATAATCATATGCACATACACACTCACGCGCACACACACGTACACTACTAAATCATCATCATCGTCATTCAGTAGGAAATAATTAAGGAAGTATAGTATATACCCTGCTGGTATACTGGTTATATCCTTTAGGGTATTATTTCATGATGTGCAAATAGATACCACGAGTCTACCTTCAGATATACTCATTAGGTTATTTTTTTTTTTTTGTATTTGGTAACAAAAAGGGTTAAGAAGAAAAATAACCAGCAGAAGACATGAGAGAAGGAGACCTCAATGTGGTCACTTTATATGCTAGAAATAATAGCCTAAATTTCCTTCAATCCACACCCTTCCAACTGGTTCTAATATACATTTGCCCAAATGTAGAGGAGTGTATAACCCTTTTGTTACCAACCCACCTGAGACCGCCACTGGTTCTGTAGTACAAATGTCTTGTTTTCATAAGTTCTGAATTAAAATCTTCCACCAAACCTTAGTCACAGTTTATGTTCCTAACACTAGCTTAATGATAACAAAGTTATTTTACTAAATTCTTTGTTATATTTGAAATTAATTGAAAGAAACACAGAGCATCTCAATAGAAATACGGTAATGAAAGGGTGAAGTTAGTCTCTGCTTGCAGCCTTGAAAAATAATTTTATATTTCATTTAGAAATCATAAGCACAATACTTTAAATCAGTGATTATGGTACAGAGAAATACCTTAAAGAAGCAACCTGCATACAAAATACAAATAAAGCACAGCTTTACCATGTGTAATGTAGTAGGCTGATTAACTGAGAGTATCCAAGCAATTAGCAGACAAAATCTTGCTCTAGATGTGCTTGAAATTTAAAACAGTCTGTAAGGGAAATAATTCTAATGAACACTTGTTGAATTATCAGGTTGTTCTGCAAATAATGGCCAATTTCAGAAACATAATTTTATTCTGGAAAAATTAACAATAGAAATGTTTTGATTAGTTAAAGTATGAGCCGTGAACATCTATGCATCTCTGCCATCGATCAATGAGAGTATTTATACCTCGTTGATTAAAACTTATTGGCTTTGATGTTAAGAAATCTTTGATAGCTGATTCCACCCCTGGTTGGAACCTGAAAGTTTTATCACTTAAAAACCTGTTTAAATGTTTAAAAAAATAATAATCAGTGGGTGAAAGATCAGGAGAATATGGAGGATGTGGTAAAGTCTCATATCCTAAGTTTGTGAGTTTCTGCAGCATCATTCTTGCAATATGTGGCTTTGCATTATTCTGGAGCAGAATTGGGCCATGCCGGTTCACCAATGCAGGTCTCATTTTTTTGCAAGTGAGCATGCATTTCAGCGAGTTGATTGCAGTAAACGTCTGCTGTAATGCTCTGATTGGCTTCCAGAAACCTGTAATGGACAACACCAATTGCAGACCACCAGACAGTCACCATAATCTTTTGCTGATGCAACTATGGCTTTGGGAAATGTTTGGGGGACTCATCACAATCAAGCCATTAACCTGATCGTTTACGGTTATCATAAAGGATCTGCTTTTCATCACAAGTGACTATTCGGTCAAGAAAAGGATCATTGGTGTTTCACAGAAAGAGCAACGAGCATGCTTCAAAATGCCAAAATTTTTGATTTTCCTTGAGCTTATGCAGTACCCATTTATCAAGATTTTTCCTTTTACCAATCTTCTGCAGATTGTGTGAGACCATTGCAATACCGACACCAAGTGCCTGAGACATTTCTTTGACTCTGGTTTTGTTCAACAATTGTTTTCAACTGTTCATTGTCAAGACTGCATGACTGTCCTCTACCTTCTTCATCTTCAAGGCTCTCGTCACCACTACAGAATTTCTGAAACCCCCTTCATATTGTGCGATCACTTGTGGACCCCTCTCCGCATGTGCTGTTGATATTGGCAGCATTTCAGGAGGCATTGTGTCCAAGCTTGAACTCATACTAGAAAAGTAACCAAAGGTACTTTTTTGTCATATTCATATTTAAAGGTGCCTATGCTTCAAGAATGTTTTCCGTCTGAAATAAGTAGAAAATTATTAAAGAGCATACATCAATTATTAAGTAAGTTGAAATTCACCTAAAATATAATGAAAACACTATGATAAAATTGCGTTTCAAAACATAACGCTCAGAGTGGCCATTATTTTCAGAACAACCTAATATTTATCAATGATATAAACAATAGATTGGTGGGGCTCTAATCCTTGAAGGCAACTGGTAACAGCAACACGTATGTAATGGTCTTGTATCTTGTTAGATCTCCCCAAAGAAGCTACATGTGTCGATTGAGAGTGAGTCAGAATGTAAATCATTAGTCATGGAAGGTTTCTTAGTCATCAAGAAATGCATAATTATCACATGCACATGCATGCACACATGTGTGCATCCATGCATGCACATGCAGGCACATGTTTCTATGGTGCTAAGAAGGGCATCAATAGAAACCATACCAAAACAGACAATGAAGCATGGTGCAGCTCTCCAGCCTTACCAGCTCCTGTCAAACTATCCAACCCATGCCAGCATGGAAAATAACACACTTTGAATAATGATGACGATGACGATATGTATGTGTCTTCAGGCATGGCTGTGTGGTAAGAAGCTTGGTTCTTAACCACATGGTTCAGGGTTCAGTCCCACTTTGTGGCACCTTGGGAAAATGTCTTCTACTGTAGCTTTGGGCCGACCAAAGCCTTGTGAGCGGATTTGGTAGATGGAAACTGAAAGAAGCCTGTAATATATATATGTATATATTCATGTGTGTATGTTTGTCCCACCCCACCCCACCATCACTTGACAACCAATGTTGGTATGTTTACGTCCCTGTAACTTAGCGCTTCAGATGAAGAGATTGATAGAATAAGCACCAGTGTTACATAGAATGAGTCCAAGGGGTCATTTTTTTTCAACTAAAAGGCAGTGCTCCAGCATGGCCACAATCAGTTGACTGAAATAAGTAAAAGAGTATAGCCTTGGGCTGACCAAAGCCTTGTGAGTGGATTTGGTAGACGGAAACTGAAAGAAGCCTGTCGTATATATATGTATATGTTTGTGTGTCTGTGTTTGTCCCCCCCCCACCACCACCACCATCACTTGACAACCGATGTTGGTATGTTTGCATTCCCGTAACTTAGCTGTTTGGCAAAAGATACCGATAGAATAAGTACTGGGCAT
This sequence comes from Octopus bimaculoides, assembly GCF_046866305.1. Classification (NCBI taxonomy): domain Eukaryota; kingdom Metazoa; phylum Mollusca; class Cephalopoda; order Octopoda; family Octopodidae; genus Octopus; species Octopus bimaculoides. The sequence goes on from NC_142929.1 coordinate 6,654,989, forward strand.
ACAGAGAATAAGTTGTGGGGTCTGTTTGTTTGACTAAAGGTGGTGCTCCAGCATGGCCACAGTCAAATGACTGAAACAAGTAAAAGAATATATGTATGTATATATTTACCTGGGTATCATTAAATCGGAATTACTTTTCAGTGTTAAGCTCTAAGGTTTTGGCAGGTTGGGATGTCAGATTTGAGTCTTGTCCAAACTTGTAGAGGAGGAAACATCCAAATGTTATGGAAACCTACTGGTTTTATAAAACCCATTCATTTAAAATTAGTTTGGTTACAAATAATTACAATAATCTCTCTATTTCTTTAAAGAATTAACAGAAATGAGAATCTTGCGAAAGAGTCAATTCTAAAAGGCATGTAAACCAATTTAAGACCTTTTGTGATGTCTCTATTTCTTTATATACCCTTATGATAGATCTTATTCAGTTTCTGACACTCATTATTTAATTCCTTATAAATCCTATTTTTAATCTCTCGTCTAATCATACCTTTTTTTTATATTATTTCTGGTCATTTAATCTTCTTAGCGAATCCTTTAAGCTATGCCAATAAAATCAGCTTCTTCAGCTTCACTATTCACATGACTACCCCTACCCAAACCAATATCTGCATATCATCTGCGATGGTTTGGTATCCAGTAAATTCACAATGTGAAGTTTGCTGATTTTTGCCAACAGAACATTATTGCTTTCCTTAGACTCCAATGTTTTTCCATTATATTACGTATTTAATATGACATATTTGAATGAAAATAATTCTTTATTGGCCTCTCAAATAATTCAAACTCATTTGACTAAGCATTATCTAAAATTTATCGAGAGATACAAGTTTATAACACACAGCAGGCCTTTTCATAGAGAATGTATACAAACTAGAATTGATTGCCAACTGAGTTAGATTGTCAAGTCAAATGCAGCCAACCAATTGAAAAATATTGGAAGAATAATAAATTTGAAACAGCACCTTTCTAATATGCTGAAAGAGATCAGTACAAATGAATTGGAAAGAATTGACCTGCCTATCAACTGTAAAAACTGTAAATTAAAGTATGACTACAGTGCAGCTGGTTCTGTCTTCATCACAGTATCACAGTAGGAATAAACTGTGGTGATTTCATATTGTCTTTCCTAAGAAGCTTAAAGAGCTTAAGATATAGGATGTGTGATGCTCATGCTTTTCCAAGTGAATTGAGGTGGAATAACAAATTAAGAAATTCAAACCAGGCCATGACCTCAGTTTACTGGGAGTTTGCTGTCTATTTCCTGCTGCTCACTCAAGTTAAAAGTTCACATCCAATGGAATCATACATTTTGCATTGACCATTTTTCAATGTTATGTATAATAAGATTTTATAAATACACACACATGACAGAAGTAAATAGACACCTCATAAAACATCGTTTTATATTTATTCTAACTTTTAAGGGTTTGTAATTTTTATTAATTGGTATTCGAATGTTTCAGGTTCTATATACGACTGTTTAATCATGCCATGTACAAAAGAAGCCTAGGAACTGTCTGAATTCCAAAGAGGCTGTACTGTGGGTTATTCTGAAGGTGGACATAGCATTAAATCGCAGAAAACCTTGGGATCCCACTTTCTACAGTTAAATTCTACAGACTGTGAAATTCACCAGAGAAGGGAAGGAGTCCACATCACCTCACCCAGATCAACCAGTGCCCTCTGACTGGACCCTTATTTTTGTTAAGAGACATGTGAAGGATGATGCTAATTGCAAGGCCTCTGACATAGCAGAACAAGTTGACGTCAGTCCCAGAACAGCTGTCAGGTATCTCCACAAACTTAGCTACTATGGCAGAGCAGCAAGAAGGAAGCCACTTCTTTGACCAGCCAACACCAAGCAAAGAAAAGACCAGGCTAGTTGTTATATTTTCTTGAGTCCAGATTTGCTGTATTTCCTGACAGTGGTTGAGTGTTGGTCTGGAGACTGTGATCAAGATTTTGATGTGAAAAGAGTGCAGCCAACAATGAAAAACGGCAGCTATTCTGTGATGGTCTGAGGAGCAATTTGGAGCAATGATTGATCAGAGCCATATTGTAGAACTTCTAGTTAGCCAGAAAACTGCCTGCAACCATTTGCATGTGATTGGAAAATCAAAAATGCTCAACTAATGGGTACCACATGATTTGAATGAAAATCAGAAAATGCGCAGATATGAAATTTGCTCATCACTTCTCCATAACCAGACCAATCTATTTCTCGACCTTATTGTAACTTGCAATGAAAAGTGGATTCTGTACAATAAAAACGTTCTATGCAGTGGTTGGACCAAAATGAAGCACCAAAAACCTTCCCTAAACCCGAGCTCTTCAAAGAGAAGGCTATGGTGACTGTTTGATGGCATACTGCTGTACTCATCCACTATAACTTCTTAAAACTCAGAGAAACCATTACAGCAGAAACATATCGCCATGAAATTGCCAAACTGAATTGAAAACTGCTCCTCCTCCATCCTGGGCTGAACAGCAGAAGAGGGCCAGTCATTCTTCATGACAATGCCCAACCACACGTTTTACTAATGGTGCTCCAGATGTTGAAGGAACTTGGCTACGAAGTTCTTCCCCAGCTTATTTCTCAGACCTTTCTCCTACCGGCTACCACTTTTCCAAGCACCTTGATGGTTTTTTTGCGAAAGAAGGAGTTAAAAAATCAAACCAATGCAGAAAGTGCGCTCAAAAGAGTTCATCAGCTCCAGAACTCCTGATTTTGATGTTAACGGAATAAATAAACTCGTAGCTTGTTGGCAAAAATGTGCTGATTGTAATGGTACTTACTTTGAGGAATAGAATTTCTGCATTGTTGAAATATATTGTGATGAATTTCATGTTTCAAAACGTTGCTTACTTTTTACTCAGCCTGATACATATACATACGCATATGTATATATACGGATATATGTATATATACAGATATATATATATATATATATATATATATATATATATATATATATATATATATTGGCCTTCGTGCCAGTGACACATAAAAGCACCCACTACACTCTCGGAGTGGTTGGCGTTAGGAAGGGCATCCAGCAGTAGAAACTCTGCCAAATCAGATTGGAGCCTGGTGTCGCCTCCTGGTTCACCAGTCCTCAGTCAAATCGTCCAACCCATGGTAGCATGGAAAGCGGACGTTAAACGACGATATATATATATTTATATAAATGAGGATAAGATCAATATTTAAAATATTGATTTTATCAAGTGGCCAGCATGGGAATGAAAAACCATCAAAAGTAATAATTATTTAAATAGCTTTGACTTCTATTTTCAGCGTGGTCGTGTCTCTTAGATACCCTAAATTATTTATATATATATATATATATATATATATATATATATATATATATATATATATATATATATACAGCAATGCATTTCAAACCCTTCTTTCAAAGTTTCCTTTTACTTCTGCTGCACTAGCTGTGACCCAAAAGATTAATCTTCTCCCAGCAAACCAGCTTATACCATTTTTGTCTTAATCCGATTTCTTTTAAAACAATACAACACTAACACTAACCTACCAATTCTAGTTACAGTTATGCAACTTTCATAGAACAAACATTTTGTTATTTAGAAATTCGTCTGAGTGCAAAGAGTGGAGAGAAACCATTGAATTTACATTACCAGACAGTAATTCATGTTCTCTTACACCAATTTTGATTAAAGCAATTTTCTAAAACAACTTTGATATGGTTTGCATCTGGTTTTAGAGGTTTCTTCTGAATACTTCTGATAAAGCTACATATTAGTCGTTGATTTACGAATTGTTTTCTTACACCCACCAACCGGATGTGTTGAATGTGATCGACAAACTAATAATTGTCTTGTATTCTATTCGCTTCACACCTTCACACAAATACATTTTCACACACAGTGAATTGGTAGAGTTGTTGCTTAATTTTAAAGAAACCCTAAATAAGAAAGTCCAATAATCAAACAAACTCTTTTTTTCTTTTGCTTTTTTTATTTTTAAAGAATAGGTGTGACTTCGTGATAAGAGGCTTGCTTCCCTACCACATGGTTCAGAGTTCAGTCCCACCATATGGCACCTTGGAAAGTGTCTTCTACTATAGCCTTGGGATGACCAAATTCTTCTGAATAGATTTGGTAGATGGAAACTGAAAGAAGCCTGTTGTATATATATATTGTGTGTGTGTGTGTGTGTGTGTGTGTGTGTTTGGAGACTTGTCATTATCAGTCTCAATGTAGTTGATTGATCTACTAGAAACAGCAGCAAAATCTCTGTCCCTCAAACCACACATTGCTCTCAAGCAAATAAAAAAAAAGAAAAAAGAAATAAAAGAAACATCTGATAATGTACATTATTTACATTATTTACATTTGATGGATATTTGTCCTCATCTTGTTTGTTGTTAACACAACATTTCGGGTGATATACCCTCCAGCCTTCTTCAGGTGTCTTGGGGAAATTTCGAACCTGGGTTCTCATTCCTAAGGTATTCTTCGATGTTATTATTATTAATTTTATTATTTATTATTATTATTATCATTTTTATTATTCAGGTCACTGCCTGGAATCGAACTCGGAATCTTGGAGTTAGTAGTCCTCACTCTTAACCACTACGCATATGCCCATTTGCATATGGCGTATTGGTTAAGAGTGCAGGCTACTAACCCCAAGATTCCGAGTTCGATTCCAGGCAGTGACCTTAATAATAGTAATAGCAACACCGAAAAATACCTTAGGAATGAGAACCCAGGTTCAAAATTTCCCCAAGACACCTGATGAAGGCTGGAAGGTATATCAGCCGAAACGGTGTGTTAACAACAAACAAGATCAATCAAACAAATATCAATCATCCCAATTATCAATTAATTAGCTGCGTACTGTTTGTGATGAAAATGCTTGCAAAGAGTTAAAAGTGGTATAAGAATAGCTGGCATCAATAAACAAACAATTACGAATGCTGTTTGTATAAAACAAAGATTTAGACTCATGTGATCCTCTCTACTGGAATATTGGAAAGTATACTGAGGTGAAATATCTTACAGAATTATTGTATATTAATGGACATTTTCTATACATTTAAAAAGTTTGGAGTGCTGCAGACATGCAAACACGAAATAAAATATCAGGAAAATGTCACCAACTAACTTTTAATTTCATCTGATCATTCCATTAATGTAAATGGTTGATTAGTAACTATCAGAATTCATTCATTCATCAAATTACCTGGTAATTAATTGCTTAGTGAAACTGTTGTAAACTTTACATTTAATCTGGTAAAGTGAAGGAAATATAATAAAAGAAATTATTTCATGTGAACAAAATCTAGATTTAAGTTGCTTTGAGAACAGTAGGAAAAAATATTTGACTGATATTTGTCCTCATCTTGCTTGTTGTTAACACAGTGTTTCAGCTGATATACCCTCCAGCCTTCATCAGGTGTCTTGGGGAAATTTCGAACCTGGGTTCTCATTCCTAAGGTATTTTTCCATGTTATTATTATTCCAAAGGGTACATAGCATAATGGTTAAGAGTGCAAGCTACTAACCCCAAGATTCCGACTTCGATTCCAAGCAGTGACCTGAATAATAATAATAATAATAATAACAATAATAATAAGGCCAATAGGCCAGATATAGTTATCAGAAAGGCTTTCTAATCGATGTATCAATACCAACAGACGACAACATTTCTTTAAAAGAAACGGAGAAACTTTCAAAATACAAAAACCTGGAAATAGAAGTAACTTGAATGTGGAATCTAAAAGTAGAAACAATTCCTGTCATAATAGGTGCATTAGGTATGATAAAAAAATATTCAGACGAATACGTAACAAAAACACCAGGACTTACAAATATATATAACATACAGAAAATAGAAATACTAGGCACTGCACGCATCCTATGTAAAACACTTTCCATACAGTAACCATAAGAGCATCACAACAAACCACAGCACAAACGCAAGGCACACAGAGCTGTGCTTGGTAGTGAAGTGAAAGCATGTTATAAAATAAAACTACTGAATAACAATAATAATAATAATAATAATAATTATAATTATAATAATAACATCAACAAATACCTTAGGAATGTGAACCCAGGTTTGAAATTTCCCCAAGACACCTGATGAAGGCTGGAGGGTATATCAGCCGAAACGTTGTGTTAACAACAAACAAGATGAGGATAAATATCCGTCAAATGTAAATAATGTAAATAATTCCTCATCTCTTAAATATAGAACTGTAGTAGGAAAAAAGACAAACATATCATTATCATCATTATCGTTTAACATCTGTTTTCGATGCTGGCATGGGTCGGATGCTTTGACTGAGGTCTAGAGAGCCAACAGCTGCAGTAGGCTCCTATTTGATCTGGCAATGTTTCTAGAGCTGGATCAGATTGGAGTCTGGTGTGTGTGTTGCACGTATGTATGTGCATGTGAGTGTATGTGTGTGTGTGTGTGTGTGTCTGTGTTTGTCCCCAGCAGCTCTCCCAATTCTTGTACTTGTTTGAGCTATCTGACTGTGGCCATGCTGTGACAAAT